>NC_046160.1:106606072-106813572 GCF_011064425.1 Rattus rattus | reverse complement strand
CAGACATTTTTCTTCTGTTTTAGCCACTTAGCCAGTAGAAATTAAGCAGCAAAATTTATTAGGGCACTAATGCTAAAAGACTACTTTATAGACCAAAGCATTATAGCTCTCAGTATTGGCTCTAGCTGCCACTGTTTAGCCAGGAGACTTGAAGAAGAGAACTTTAATGGGAAGGTTATTGGTTTAAGTAAAACAGTGGGAGGTATTTAAATTTCTCCTAATTAAAAAGATTTTATCGTATTAGTTTTATATTAGTTTAAAATTTGTTTTGTTAGTTTTCTACAAACTACATAAAGAATGTGTCCATGATTACACCAAGTAATATATATTATGTATTTACATATTATCACATTATATAATTGTATATACATATGCATTATATGTGGTAGAATGTGTATATGTATATATGTACACACACATATGGTAGGGTTAAAATTTGAAGGGAATTATGTTTGACAACAGAAATACTGCATGGAAATTAAGCTATGTATGACAGTCTACTGCATTTGGAACTAACATCAATATGAGGTTCCCATCGAAAATTGGATATGATAGCCAAGTCTCTTGGCTGTGAAACAAGAAAAATAAAAACTTTCTCTCATTTAAAAATTTCAGAAGAACTTAAAAACATACTGAGCATCTATATATGATTGGTTTAGTTCCAATCAATTTAAATTTTTCAAGTACATAAGGAGAAACGTTTGCATTTCCACACATACAGGCAACAACCATGCATCATACAAGAACATACAGCTATAGGATTACACGTACTCACACAGACACTCACATACCCTCAGATACAGCACACACAGCTGAATGGCTCTTCTGTTTGAGTATCAGGCTAAAGGATGCAGTGCATTGTTTTTTAATTTACCTCAGTATTTAGAATTTTTATTTCAATCAATTAAAGCAGGCATTTCTAACCCACCTCTGCAACAATCTTGGTGTGAAGTATGTTTTCTCTATTTTATCCCATTTTAAAAATAAGCTTTATAAGAGATCATTTAAACTGTCATTTCTACAGACCCACGTGGTATTTTTTTTTCTGTTTCAGATTGAGAGCCATGAAATATTTTGCCAGGTGTCCCCTAAAATACCCTACCCTGTGTCTGGCTGACCCTTCTGACTTAGTAAGAGGAAGAGGTCAAAATTCAAGTTTATAAGGGTTTTAAAAGCACTGTCTTTTAAAGCTAAAAATAAATTATTCTTAACAGAAGTTATATTATTCCATAATTTAAAAAACCAGCTATGGGAATGGAAGCTGGGAGTTCAGCAGTAGAAAGTGTGTCTATGAAGAGACTTAGTTCAATCTAGAAGTCTAACTGTCTGGCCTCCTCTTCCTGTTGGTGTCTTCTGGATGATTCAAGTGCCAAAGATGACAGCACTATCTGTCTACTACAATTTGTTCTTGTACTTGCAAGCTTCATCCAAGAGGATAATCTGACTGGAACTCTAGTTGGAAACTCTAGATAAATGACTCAGTAGGACTTCCTCAGTTAATTTTTGCTACATGCTTATAACTTGCCCTCCCACACCAGCTTTCTTTTTTTTTTTTTTTTCCAGAGCTGGGGACTGAACCCAGGGCCTTGCGCTTGCTAGGCAAGTGCTCTACCACTGAGCTAAATCCCCAACCCCCACACCAGCTTTCACAGGTCTTAGTCTCTGCTAAATTTAGAGAACCAAATTTGTTGGTACTTTTTCATATTCATCATATGTGGCAGGGCTCTGGCAATCTCTCTTGACCTTTAAATAAGACAAAGAAACATCTATGTAGTTTAAAGCTCTTGGTCTTTCCATGGACAGTCACTCAACTACCTACTAACTTATCCTGAATTTCTGCCATTCTGTCTCATTTCAACAATCACCAGCTTATTTTTCTGTCACTGATTGCTTCTACCTTTATGTTTCCCCTTCTACTCTTCCAGTGTCTTTCCACATCTGTCTGTGGCTAAGCCTACTGGGAAGTTCCACCCCTATTCTTCCTGCCTAGCTCTGGCTTCCAGAGCTACAAAAAGTTACATTTCTTACTCAACTGGAAGATGATTTTCCTCAAGGCAGCTTGCCTTACTTACAGGTGAAGAAATGACATTTACATATGCTGATAGCTTGTGTTGTTTGCTCCAAATGATAATTGAAAATATACTGTTTCATAGCTAGAAAATACAGTATTTGTAGGTCACCCCAACAATCATCCACATATTTTTTTCTGCTTGTCTATCCTCTGTCACCTGCTACATAGTAAATTCTCTCTCTCTGAACTGAAAGCATGGCTATTGTAAGTCATTCTCTATTGTAAGTCATAGCAAGTAATTACAGCTTTTATCTACTGCCATTTCTTCTGATATAACCAAAGGATTTGAACGTCATCCTTTTGTGAGAATGCAAATGTCTGCTACCTACTCTTTGATGTCCATTTGTCACAGTTCCATTTTGTTTAACATCTATGTCTACTGCTGGATGTTTTTGGCTTTAACATGTCCTAGCCACAGATGATTCTGCCCAAACTGTGAATACTTAACCAAAAATGCTTTTTGGCTAAATGATAGTACCCTAAGATGATACCACACATTATAATCAAGAAGGAAGAAATATAGGAAAAAATATTAAAGCAGGCAAATCAACTAAAGAACCAGTAAAGCCAGAACAACATGTATGAACAGATCTAGGCTAGAGAAATAAGGAGGGTTTGGACCATACAAGCCCCTTGAGAATGATGGTAAAAGTTTTAGGTTATGTTCTATGTTATCACAGGAAACATTAGACACTAAACGAGGCATGTGATTTCTCTGGCTCTTCTCTGGCTCTCAAAAGATGATTTGTATATAGTTTAGGTGGTAATTAGAATGAACAAAGCACCAGTGGTCACCCTGAATCACAGACACCTTTTGAGACTGTAGGAGAGTTGAGAGTAGAGTTAGTAATGAGTTCTCCATAGTTTATTGTAGAATGTATTTCTGATATTATGGTTTAGGATTTATGCTGGAACAAGAAGTGTCATATTTTCTGATGAGATGCAGCAACTAAACAGTAGACCAAGAAAAATAATGATAAACTTTTGGTGATTCAACATGAGCAAGTGATGCATGACCCCAGCAACGAATGGGCAGAAACATACACAAAGGACAAGTTGCAGGAACACAAAATATGAATTTATTTTAGAATTTATATTTTTTCATGCATATCGTACACCAGAATGATGTGTTAAATGAAATGTTATACCAATCCATCTAGAAGTGAAAGTAGGAGAGAGTTTGAGTAAAAAAGAATATACATGGGTAAGCATTGCATGAATGGAAAAGACAACCAAGGGTTGAGATTTGGCCAATAAGAACATTGTTGGAGAATGGATCAAAATATCAAGGATTTGATTATAAAGGTTTGGGATAAGAACATATAAACCAACTCAAAAAAGAAGAGAGTATTCTGTGACAATGTGGTAGAAATGAGCCCAGAGATTAAAAGCTCTCAAGAGAAAGATTTCGAAGCCCTCCTTCAAATTCTCTGACAATAGAACCAAGTAATATATTATTAAAACTCTCATAAAAACTTGACTTAGTACTGAAGGACTTAACTTGGAAAAACTAAGCCCTGAGTTTGGGACAAACAGCACAATGATAAAATGAATGAATACCTTCTTTACAGTTTGGTAATATAAATCCAAGTTAGAGCACGAAAGGACTAGAAAAGGGAAACCTGGGAAGCAAAGAATGTTGTTTGTATTTTGAAAGACCTTAGCAGGCAAGAAGAGAGAAATAAAGCTGAACTTAGAGAGAAATGTCAAAGGGTAATTTATCTTTCATTTATTATGCTTTTAAGAAACTACAACAACCACCCAAGCTCATTATTACAGCACTCATCGTATGGCCCTAGCTATATTTATGGGGGTAAATTTTAGCCATATAAGTATGTAGAACACATAACTACCTTATTCTCTCAACACTTACATTACATTAACAGCCAACACCTGCTCTGTTGGAATTTCCATTTAGGACCCTGTCTTTCAAGGTAGGTGGAATGTTATTAATCTTTCCGAATCAGTGTCTAGGAAGTTGCTGGCACAGAATGGCTACTAACTTTTGAGTGAATGAATAATTCATTAGTGGGGTCCAGAATAATGTACTCTGCAAAAGTTTGAGAAACCTTGTTAGGACTGAAATGTCCAAAGTAACAAGGAGCTACAGCAGTCAAGGACAGCGAAGAGAAGAAGACATTCCCTCCCTAAGAAGTCAAAAATGCATTTACTCTCCAAGGAAAGCAGAAGACATAATCTTATTAGCAGCTCCAGAATCATAAATATTGTTCTTTTTCCTTTTATTGAAGCATTAGACAAAGAACAAAAATCACAAATATCACCAGAAAAAATTTTCAGCTCACATTTCCCCCAATATGATATTTACAACCTCTCAAAATTACAACAGCTGTTTTCAACAATTTATAGTATTAAATTAATAATTCTAAGCCATCCTATCTAAGAGCCTGAATAATATATACCGCTTTTCATATTCTTTACATGCCCAAGATAATTCACTGTGTGTGGACGTCTGGAATAGAGGCTGGAAGGGTGTATCATACACTATTAAGAAAATATATGAATGACTTTAATGGAAAAAGCATCTTTTCAATTGCCTTTTGAAATTGAATGTTTGGTTCAATTCATTACACTTTCCATCTGCTACTGAATCTCTAACATCTTTCCTCACTCCAATGTCAAGATAATTGTCAAGGGTCTTATTCACACTCAGTTGAAATGTGATGTCAGTAGTATTCTGAATTTACTATATATCTGGATATTTTAAATTCATAGCCCATTTGGAATAGAAAATATCCTTGTGCATCCATTCAACCATCTACTAACTGGATCCTAGTTAGTATCAATATGAAGCCTTGGGTTTTTCATTTCTAGTCCATTAAGATCTAAGTTCTGATTTTGGTACCAAATTTGAATGTCCAAAAGTTATTCATTCATGAAAAAATATAATAGCGTCCTATATTTGCCTGTCCTTCCATATGATGAAATAGTAGAATCAACAGAACTAAGGGAATCCCCATGACTGTTTGCAGGGTTGCAGAGGCCAATGATGTTCCAGCTCTTTAAGGTGCAGAGCCTTAAATACCTCAGAGTGAGAAGGTACTGTGTACTCAAAGTTGGGCATTATTTTTAATATAACCAAAAAGAATGAGTTAACAGGCTCATTCCCGTGGCTATGTCTTAATACTATACATATGTGTTGCTCTTATAAATATCTCACAAGTTCCTCAGGGCATATATTAATAAATTTGTTTCAGTAGCTGCCTGTTAATTGTTTATTTCTATTTTATCTTCCAAAGCTGTACACTTCTTAAAGAAATATTTCTTGTATGCCTTATAATTTGTCAACCCAAACAAAATTCTATTTCAATGTATATCTATTCATATCAATAAAGTATTACCAACACATTTCTATGGCTGAATCAATTTTCTTTATAAGGAAAATATATCAAATAGGAATAACCACCTTGACACCTTGTACAAAAGGATAGAAATGTATTTGAATGCAAAAGGCTAGGTTGAATAAAATCTAATTTGCTTTTTTAAAGGTCCCTGAATTGGGTCATGAAAATTAATATCCCGTGCAAATTAAAGCCTCCAAGCATCTCAGTGTTCTTCGATTGTTTGAATTAATCTCTCATCCAATGGGGGAAGTGGTTTTCAGGTGAACTCCTTCCTCCCATTTGTGTTTATCGTTCATGGACTATGAAATGCACAGCACAAAACCTCTGTTAGAGCTTGTGAACAACCAACACTAGGCTCGAGTGTTTTCCTTATAATGTCCACACTCACTGCTTAAATATACTTACATGTCTTCGTTTAAAATCATAAAATACTATCTTCCAGATTTAACTTTATTAGAAAAATTGTTGTAAATCATGGTGCATGCTGTATCTACCATTTGAGAGCTTTTGTGTGATGTCCCTTAAATATATAAGAGGCTCTGTCAGAGCTCTACTGATACAGATGAGGATGGTTGCAGCTAACCGTTGGATTGATCAAGGGGACCCCAATGGAGGAGAAAAGACAGAAGGTGCTGAAGGGGTTTGCAACACCATTGGAAGAACAACAATATCAACCAGCCAAACCCCACAAGAGCTTCCAGGGACTAAAACACCAACTAATGAGCACACATGGAGGGACCCCAAACTCCACCCAGATTTGTGGTAGAAGACCTTTGCATTGTCCTGCATCAGTGGGAGGAAAAGCTGTGGTCCTCTGAAGGCTTTTTTCCCCAGTATAGGGTAATGCCAGAGCGTTGAGGCAGGAGGAGGGAGAGGGAGATGGGAGGGGGGAATGGGATAACATTTGATATGTAAATACATAAAATATCCAAGAAAAAAGTATAATAAAAAAGAAATGAAAAAATAAAATGCTTGGAGATACACTACAAATGGTTGAGAAAAATAGAGCATTAAATAATGTCTGGTTTCCATTTCTTTCCACAGAGTTTAATGTTTATAATAGAAGGGTTAACTTTATCTCAGAAATGATTGCCAGGGTAAAATTAGATTAATTATATTTGGAGGAGTAAGAAGAAAAGTAACAACTAAATTTAAGAGCACATTTCCACTTATGTAAAAGTGCTTGATACTAATTTTAATAACACAATACCTCACAGGGACTTTCCAGAAGAGGCGATGACAGTATCTGTGCAAACATGTCAGAAACAAGCGGTATGTTTTATCAAGTTTCATTTGGACATCAGTGGGAGTATTCTGTTATTTCAAGAGGAAAAATACCTGCATTGCTTATGGCTTTATATTAGATTACGATGCCTCAGCTATGTTTCTAGAAATTTCTTTGAGTAAATCCACTTTTAAACATTTAAATAAGATAATCATACCCCATGACTCTTAGATTTAAATTTTTATCCTCAGACTTGAAGATTTTTGAAAATGTCTCTTAATAGTTTCCTCTGGATATCCTTCTTTGAAGTCTTACCTCATAGAAGCTTAGAATTCATTCCTTTTTCGAAGCTGTCTATGCCTACCACATGTCCATCTGCCTCTTCGCTATATCTTCGGTGTTGCTTTAGCATTGCGCATGCACACGCGTGCACACTCACACTCACAGGTAATTGATAAGTTCTTCATGTCAAGCCAAGTACCCATTTACAAACAGTGTGAGTTTGATTTTCATATACACTAAGTGCTTAACATTTTAAAAGTGTAAAAACATAATAATAATAAATGTGAGCAGACTATACACTTCAGTTCAAACCTTTTCTTGATGAGAATAGAAGACCCCGTTGTGATAGCTTTTTTTCCTATTAATACCTGCCGAACTCTGCGAATAAAGAAGTACCTTCTAAAGACCACTAATTTGATGTGTTCTTGCCATCAAGTCACATGATGAATAGAGTCAACAAGAGTTTCGTTCTTTTATAGTATTTTAATTTGTGAAGGCTGCTGATGTATTAATTATCAGTAAAATTAACTTGTAGTTTTGACATTTTGTTGATTTATGCCAAAGGATGTATGACATTGGAAAAGGTTCTCTGATTCTGTATAAACCACTTACCATCGTTTTCTTTACTATCATTATACTTCCTCCATGGACAGCAGCTTATGGATTCACAGACCCTTTGGAAGGAAATTACATCGCTTATAGCCCCCTCCCAAATCTGGAATCTAATCATCATTTGTTGTGGTTAAGGTCCCTTTTTTGAAAAAAGATAGCAATAAAATCTTTAATAAACTACCAAAAGTCTTGTTTTTAGAAGTCAAAAAGGGTTTACCCAAATGGCTACTTAATGAAGATACAATTCCAATTAAAGATGCAGTTATGAACTTATTACTATAGTAACCAATGGTTTTATGAACGAGAGAAATTAGATTATAATAACAATTAATGCCTGAAAGTAGGTATTTCTGAAAGGGCTTGGCCTGGTGTGTTACCATCTGGTGGGCATTTGGGGCTAGTTTTTAAGTGCAGCAAAGTTCTTCGTTAAGGTTCACACTTCATTACTTACCTATTTATATATACATATCACAAGTTTTTAAAGAAATACAAGTTGAAAAATGAGAACATCAGGTATTCTACCTTCTTTCTGCCTCATACTTTAAAGATAATATTTCTTACTAAGTCTGAAACTCGTCTGGAAGCTTCAGAAATATCTCTGTCTATTCGTAGTCTTCTAATGGGCCTGGCTCTTCCTACAGATATCGGCATCTGAATTTATGTTCCCATGTTTGCATAACAATCTCTCTTATCCACTGAGACATCTCTCCACCTCCTAGAGTACACCCTTTCCTAGAAGAACTAAGATAGCTGAGGAACAAAAGAACTCACGCTATTAAATTGTGGTTATATAGAAAATCAACCCTATATTTTCAAAGCCAAAACAGAACAAAACAAACTCTGGAGGGTGATCCAGTTGTTTTCCTAATGCATGTCATGATGTCAGCATACTGCGCTGACCTTTCTTGCTTGCATTTGCAGTTCTTGTATGAAAAGGTCAAACCATGCCCCTGTTATGGACCAATTACACATTACCAGTAAAAAGGCAGGATTGACAAGCTAAGAGAAATGGTTGCTGTCTGTACATCTAGCTTAGGAAGCACAGAGATTGTTTAGTGCTTAATAAAGACCCAGTGGGAAAAAATGCTACATGGATTCACAACTTTAAAGTGATTAATTTTATACAGTAAACACAATAGTGTGAATTAGACCCATACATCATTTAACTGTGCTCCTGAGGACCAAGTCTTGTGTTTATGAACAAGTCACCTGCCATCTGAACTTGATATCTTAAGGGAAAATAGTGGTCATGCATTTTCAGTTTGAATTTCAAATATGGTATCACTCTGAAAAGCATCTAATCCCCACACTTCCAGGCGCAAAAAATAATACAAAACACACGTGAAACAAAAACAAACAACTTTGTCTAGTTTTCTGTCTTGAATAGAGAACACAGAAGAAAACTTACCTGTAAACATAATGTAAACATAATTTGTGTTCTCAGCAGTGATTATATCTCCTTGGCATGTACTCATTGTTTTTTCATTAGAATTACGATTTTTTTTGGTTTTTAGAGCTGCAATTCAAGGATAAGAGGGCTGTCTGAATCATCTTTATAATTTTTATAGTTTTTCTGAATAATTCTGAAGCATGTCCACATTAAACAGCTCCTGGATGAGAAACTGAGAAACAGAGGAGCTTCCCCCTGACGGAGACATGTGTCATGATTTCCACGGCTTATTTTGGGAAACTATATCACCATAGCAACGTGAAATTTTAACAAGTACAGAAGAGAATGACAGCCATGGGTTTATCAAAACAAAGATGCAATTCCAAATAATTGGCCTTCAATACTAATGCCCTCAAATAAATAACATGTAAAGGAAGACAGGAGAAGTGTCAGAAGGGTCCACATGAACCTGATGTAGTTTTATGTATAAACCAGATACAAATCCAGTTGTCATACATCGCTTCAAAGACGAAGGTAGATGTTGACATGAAGGTATTTTTTGGATGCCACTAACATAATCAGTGGTAAATATTTCGCTTGGTCTTGTTCTGAGAAAATGGTATGAGGGCAGAAATAAAGTTACTCAGATAATAAGGCATCCCACCACTAAACAGCACCATTGGACTACCCATGCCATTCACCTGTCCTGAAAGCTTTGGAACAGCCTGGTCTGACCTTAAGACCTCATGGTCTAACATATAGTAGTGAAGTTTTTCATGAGTACCTCCTATTACTTCAATTCCATTGCAGAAACATTTAAACACTACTGAATCACCATTTGCTTCTATTCAGGGAAAGGTCTCCTTGAACCTTAAAAATAGCAGTTTCTACACTAAGCCACCTAGACAGCTCATGCTGCAAAGAGATATCAGCTTCTGTAGTAATTACTTTTCTATCAATGCCATAAAACACTATGACAAAAGCAAGTGTACATGGAAGGATTTATTTGAGGCTTACGTTTCCAATGGAAGGATAAGATTCCATTACCGTTATTATATGCAATCAAGGCAGCAAGCACCAGACATGGAGGCAAGGCCAGAACCTGAAAGCTAACATCTATCTAATATCAGGAAGCAGAGGTTGCAGGGGAGGTGTAGAGGGACAAAGATAGAAACATATAGACGAGAGAGAGAGAGAGAGAGAGAGAGAGAGAGAGAGAGAGAGAGAGAGAGAGAGAGAGACAAAATGTTACTTTTGAAACCTCAAAGCCTGCCCCCTGTGACATATTTTTCCAAGAAAGGCAACTATTCCTAATGCTCCCCAAACATTCACCAACTGACAAGTTATTCAGGTTTCAGAAACTATTGGAGAACCTTAGCCAAACAACCAAGCTTTGTTCTCAAAAAAAAAAAAATGACATCATGGTACCATACCATGTGGACGGAGACACCCAAAATTGTACAAATCTGAAGGATGTTTCAAACCTCTTGAAATTCCTTTGGTTTAGTTATCTGTAGGTCATAAGTTGAAAAATGTCCACTCTCTGGAAGGAAGCACTTCTTTTGCTTTGTCAACCTAAAAGTAAAATATTCGTTTTGGGGAAATTTTATAATTTATAATTAAATTTATAATTTTATAAATTATAAAAGGCCCATGCAGGCTCTCTCACTGATAAGTCATTCATATTACTTTTGGCCAAAGCAACCGATCTGACTGCAGTATAACAAATGCTATTGGATGAGGACATTCACACATGACAAGAAGCAGCTAAATTTTCATTGCATTGCCCACCAGCTTTGTAGAGCATAGTCTCACATGCTGTGAACTCTTGGGAACCTTATGATGACATCTATGGAGTCCCTCTAAATTCCTTTTTTCACTCCAAACTATTTTTTCTAAACTGACTTGGTTCTACCATATTGCTCCCTGTTTCTCAGGTGGGGTGCCCAGACGCTGACTGGCACACAGCTAGAAGGCAGGGCAAAGTCCATAACAAATGGTCCACAGTCTGTGCTTTCCCTACGTGGGATGTTTTCCACAGGACATATGCTGCAGTTCCCAGTCCCTGGCACTGTTGGCATATCTCTGGCAGTCGGAAACTGGCAGGCGGGGCATTTTAAATGGAATTATGTTTAATTGTTTTATTTTTAATAATAAAATTATTTATTTTATTAATTAATATTAAATTTATTTTTTAATTCTAAACAAATTAAAGACAAAGAAGCATGATTATATGCACTATAAACTTCCCTGTGATTTAATTGTGTTTTTATCTAACATTTTTAGCTCGTGAAAATACACTATAGTGCATGATAACCGAGGCATCAGGCATAAATCCCATTTGTTATATACAAAGAACTGTTAATTAATAACGTGACACACTAGAAAGTGAGGAATCGATATATTAAGGGGTGGAAGATACATGTAGATCAGTGGTAAAGAGCACTCGTTACTGTAGCAAAGGACTCAAGTTCAGGTCCTGTTCTCCAGATTGTAGTTCACAAGAGTCTGAAAGATGACATCCTTCTGACCACCATGATATCACAAGCAAATAGGACACATGCATACAGGCAGAACACTTACATTCATATTGGTTCATATAGGTTAAATATAATATTCATCAGTTCCTTTCAGCACATAGAAAAATAATAATAACTATAGTGATTTGTATAAACCTGAATCATAATAACAGCCTTGATTTTTTTCTGCCCATTTCTAGAAATGAAAGTTTAGGCAGATTATTCTCTAGCTAATTTATGTTAAAAATGTTCATTCTGAAAAACTTCCTTTCCACAAAAATTATGGCTATAACATGAAAAAATGTTTGGGACACTGAGATTAGTTTCTCAACATTTGGGAGAATTTAATACAAATACATTAATTCACTGTTTATATGAAAAAGGATATAGAATATCTGTCATATAAGGTATTCTTGAAAATCTGGAAGTTCTTCATCTTCTATTTTTGGACATGACATTGATATCAGTTTTTTCTTAAATGCTTGAAAGAATTTGGCTTCAAGGTTCTTAGTGGATTCAATCTCTTTACAAATTTTTTGTCAGTTCACGTTTTATATTTCTTTGAGATTCAATTTTGATAGATTGTGTTTCCAGGAACGTGCCATTTCTCATGGATTTTCCAGTCTGTTGTTATGTAGTTGTTTATAATAGGATTTTCATGATCTTTGTGTGATTATGGTCTCCATGTTGTTATTAAAGTTATTTGAAACATAATTCTTTTCCTTCCTTAACCTAGATAATATATTGTCAATTTTGCTCAGCATAGCTCTCAAAATATTAATTCTTTGTTTTGATGAGCAATTTTATCATTTCATTGGTAACATTTTTTACATAATAACACCTAAATTTCTGTAAAGGCAATAAAAATTAGTATCTAGAATAGATGAAAGGATCCTATATTTTTAAACAAAAAATGTTTAAAATATTCCCCAGCATGATATATAAAATATTAATGAGAAATGCTAAGTACAAGTTGAGGGGGACTCCATTATATCCCCTAAAAGTATTTATATCATTAAAATAGATATAATTCCTAAAAGGATATATAGTTACACTGTAATCCATATTTAAATATTGTCTTTAAATATTCTATATATTTGTTCAAATAGAAAACATAATTGTGATGTCTGCATGAGACAGAAAAATACAAAGAAATCTTGAACAATGACACCTTGAGATATCACATCAGTCACTTCAAAACATTAAAAAAGACTTTAAAACCACAAAAAAGTGGTATTGATAGGAAATGGATAATTTGACCAACAAAGCACAATTAAGGAGTACAAATGAAAGCCAAATAAATAAATGTTTTCTGCTTTGAGATCTCTCTCTCTCTCTCTCTCTCTCTCTCTCTCTCTCTCTCTCTCTCTCTGTGTGTGTGTGTATGTGTATCTGTCTGTGTGTGTGTATGTATCTGTATGAACAATGGACACAGGGATGGAACATTGCCATGGTACATGCGTACCAAACATTTCCCACCAAATAAACAATTTGTTATTAAAATGAACTGTAGGTGAACATGGGAAAATGATATACATTTCAAGGAATTAGGTTTGAGAAGATGGATATCCTCATATTAAAATATAAACATGATCACTTTGTCTTATTATATATAAAGTTAACATTAAGTAGATTAAATTGCTTAAATGTACAATTAAAAAATATGGAGCTACTATAAGAAAGCATAGGAGAAATATTTCAATAATCTAGGCCAGGATTTTCACATATCTTAAAAGCAGAAGAGACAACTTACAGATTGAGAGAAATATTTGTAACTGTGCGTATGGATAAATTCCAAAATTATAAAATTAAATCTTTAAAGAAATTTAACCTATTCAATAGAAAAAATAAATCTTGTTTTGAAATGAGCAAATTAACTAAATAGGTGATATTCTCAAAGAAAATATTAAAATATCAACATGTTTAATCATCTATCAGCAACAATTCAAAACCATCCTTGTTTTAAAAGTTATCTAAAATAAATATATACACTGGGAAAAATAGTGCCCTGAAAACAGGCAAGATACCATAGTGCAATAAAGACAACACAGAGTTTTTTCTCAGAACGAGACCATTAGAAAAAATATCCAGTAATGTCATCAAAAACGTTTACATAGTCAAACAATCTCATGTCTTGGTTGACACCCCTAAAAGTATTAGCATTTTATATTTGTACTTCAGTATTTAAGATGATCAACATTTGCAATCAGCATAAAGACTCTTTTCAGTTTGAATGGATCAAGAAATTATACATAGATAGAATGGATGACTGCCCAGCCATAGAAGAAAGTAATCATTTCATGTATGGCAAAAAATAATGAATATAGAGGATTTAAGTGAAATAAATGAGACTCAAAGGACGATATGATGTGATCCCACTCATATTTACAATCTAGAGCTTGTTGATTTTGTGAAGTGGTTACTAGCGGCTGGAAAGAGGACAAGAGATATGGTTTAGGTCAAGATTAGTTAATTGGCACCAGCATACACCTAGCTAAACATAATAAGTTTTGGCCGCTATTTGCTCCTCCGCAGCAGGAGAAGTATACATAACAATAAATAACTTTGTTGCACAATATAGCTCAGAGAGAAAGGTTTTTTAGCTGTAAATGTTTAAAGGGATTGACAAAGCTAGTTGCCATGGCAACCATTATATAATTTATCCATAAGCCAAAATATCACAATTAAAGATAAAATTATACTCGAATAATGGTATTTTTCTAGATATATATAAGGTGATGTGAATGGCAATGAACTCATAAAATTAGATATTTGAATGTTTTGTCTAAGTTCCAGGAACTCTTTGAGAAAGATTAGAAGATGAGAGCTTCTTGTCAGAGATCTGTCACTGAAGGAAGGCTTTGAACTTTCCAAACCTCCATACCGTTCCTAGTTATCACTCTCTGTCTCATGCCTGTGGATCAGTAATCTCTCATCTGCCCCCTAGCACGCTGCCTGCTGCCTAAAGTGGTCATGGAATTGAAGCTGCTCCAGTGTAAGCACAAAATAAACTCTTCTATATGTTACCTTTGTCGTGATGTGTCATCAGAATAATGGAAAATTAAAGAAGGCAGCATTCCATAAAAGATCATTGTCCTGACTGAATGTACGTAGCAGTAGGAAAAATTGATGATGATGATGATGATGATGATGATGATGATGATGATGATGATGATGATGATGATGATGATGATGATGGTGGTGGTGGTGGTGGTGGTAGTAAATTTAGCAGGTAAATGTAGATACTATCTTGCTGTTGCTGTAGTGGAGAACGGTCATAGGAGCGAGAAGGAAACTAGAGAGGATAGGGGTCAGAATCAGCAAAAGACTAAATAGGAAAAATGGAAGCTTAACAAGCGTAGGCAAGACATATTACTTCACAGCATAAATAATGTTTGAGAGTACAGGAAGGAAAGAAAATTATGAAAGATGCAATAATCTACTCGAATAGGCTTATAGGTACAACGAGTAGGGTAAGGCAGAAAGTATGGGGTGATTGGGGAGTAGCAAGGCTTGACAAGATAGTGAAAAATGTAATCAGATACAGTTAAAAGGAAAGATTACCTCATTGTCTACTATGTCTATAGAGCATCCTGTTAAAAATACCTTTGGCTTCAACTTTGGATATGAGACTCACCAGTCAAAGTAGTTGTAAACAGGTCAAAGACTTATTTTAGAGATTAAACACTGATGGTATTTAGAGTAGATGACTCGAAGGTATGGGTGCAGGAGACACTGTTTTAATAACCTCGAAATGGCTTCTGAAGTGGGCCTGTAGAAGAGAGGTTATAGAGAAGTTCAAAAGACAGCATTAGTATCTCCCGAAGGATGAAAAACGAGCTATAAAAGGAAACGAGTAAAGAAAACTCCGCGGTAGGTTTTCTGAATATCTTATTAAATAAATGGTTCTATTTGAAGACTAAAGTCACCTGTGTTGTTGATGTGTTAAACTCAACTTGTTATCAGGAAATTTTCCTCCCATAACACCAACCTGCTAATGTGTTTCAAATTCTATTAATGAGTACCAGGAAACTAAACTGACTTTAACACCTGCCAAAAAATTTGCTAATAACACAAAAGCTGTGAAATGAAATCAACTTCGAGAATCTCTATCCACGCTGATTTTTAACTAGGTTAGAAACAGTGGTGCAATTCGGTTGGTTTGCTCAAGCTGGTAAGAGGCAAACACTATGAGTATTTCATCACATTTTGACTTTAGGGATATTATCTTACAGCTTAAAATTGACCTGGCTGGGAGTATTCACAAAACTGGGATTGATCAAATTCTGTAAAGATAAGTTTGTCTGAAGAGAAATAGTTGTTAAACATTTAACAAGGATATTACTGCCAAAAACAAACTATATAATCTTCTTTTCAATAAAGATAAATCTCTTTTCTTTTAATTATAAAACTTTAGCTCTCATTCATTTGTAAGACACACATGTCTTTACTTAGTAAAAGTATATTCTACAACTCATTTTTATTAATAAGTTCATAAATTCTTATGGCCTGCAGCTGCCACCAGTGAGGAATGAGTTGGTACAGGGTACCAAGTCTTCAAATCTGTGACACTTAGGAAAAATCTCCCATTCAGTGATAGCATGACCTAAGTTGTGTGCAAACCCATGATTTTTGTCTTCCACATAAGTGGGATATCTGCTTCATACCATTGTTATGGAAATGGAGTAAACTCGATTTATTATATAATAGCAAATAATCAATGCTCAGGAGATCTCTCTTTTCCTTGCACAATCAACACAGCGACAGCTGTGAAAGGCACTGACTAAACGTAGAATAAATGTGTTTTCTTCATTGGGAATAGAACTAGTTATTTTTCCTCTTGGAACAATAGATCCCTGAAAAAAAAATAACCGGAGAGAGACAGGACTTATTCTATTCACAGTTCAGGCCTACAATCCATCCTGACAAGAAAATTCATATTGGTAGGAGCTGGAGGATAAGATGGTCTTGAAGCATCCAAAGCCAGAAAGCAGAGATTGATATGCGTTATTGATTTTTCTAGCTCTCTTCTTAGACTGAGAAACAATCTGAAAGAACAGTGACTTTGAACTCTACAGGAAGACCAACAGAGTAAAATAACTTGATCCCTTGGGGACTCTTAGCTTCCTCACTGAACCACCAACAAAAGACTATACATGGGCTGGACCTAGGCCTTCCTGCACATATGTAGCAGACGTACATCTTGGTTGTCATGGCTCCAAACAACTGGGCAAGGGCTGGGGATTCTCTAAAAGCTATTGCTTGTCTATGGGAGAGATTCTTCTAGCTGGGCATGCCAGAGGTTTCCACTTTCCCAGAAGAGAAGTAGAAAGAGGATGGGGGGAAATTTTTTTCATGGGGGGCTGGATAAAGAGTAGTGAGCAGGATATAAAGTAAATTAAAAAGTAGTGCCTTTCTCTTTCATAGGGACTTTTTCCTCCTTAAAATCTAATAGAAATAATTGCTGATAGTTAATGCAATCCAAATAATTGCTTGTAGATTTTCTCAAAGGTTTGTATCCTAGGATAATCTAGATCCTGTAAAACTAACAGTAAAACCCTTCTAATACAGAATTGTTACCTCTTTGTGCTTAGGAGTTAATATGTGTTTGAGTATTTATACATTATAGGAATAACTTTCTTTATATTTATTTTAAAGGATCATCCTTTGCTTTTTTGTTTTTATTGAATTTTACCTCTTTTCCATATTAATCTTTTCATGGATTCATGATATATTTCTCTCAATCTTTTTTATTTTTATAGACTTTCTTATTTCTCTCAATCCACTTTGTAGGCTTAGAGTTTTAAAACCTACTTTAATAAGGGTTCTCAAATGCTTTGACTGCCCCACTTCTATTTCATTGTCCAAAGGTAGGAGAGAAAAGATGGTTAAGTAGTACAAGGGGATGTGGACCTGATAAGAAGTAGTTCTTGGGGGAGGTTCCAATCTCTGTTTGTCAGGATACCAGCAGTCCAGTTCAGTAGTATCAGGATACCAAACACAAATCATCCACAGTGTCGTGATCCAGCAGAAACAGGCAATGAATCAGCAAGAGTCAACAGGCGTGACCAGAAACAGCTGGAAAGCCAGGAGAAGTTCTATGCTATGCCTCTCTCAACAAAGTGAAGATCATCAAAGACAGGAGACCAACTACGTGAGTCAGTGCATGGATAGCTTTGCAAGCATCCCCCTGTCACTGTCCGTTGAGTCCTATTTATAGTCCCTCCAAACACCATGTCTGTTCCCATGGGTCTTTCCTCAACAAAACAACACATGCACCTGTGTCACATGACACTCAGTCTTTTTACTTTCCCATGACTTTGCTCTATTTCTTAATCCTCACATGACACTACCACTTCCATTTCACCTCTTATTTTCTCACAAAGGGGTTGAAATCACATATTTAGAGTGTTTTCTCCTGCTACCCTATCTCCCAGCATGTCTATTCTGCAGGTTGCTCAGGTAGACATTTAAAAATGTCAACAGGTAGCATTTTGCTGAGCCCAGCCATTTAGAGCTCGTGCAGTTTTGTTACTTTGGTTATTTTACAGATAATAACATTTTATTGTTTATCTAGAAAATCCTGATATTTCTTAATGTTAATGTCAATGTTAATATTAATGACATTAATATTTATGTCACCACTATATGTTACTCTTTCTATTTGTCATTTCTCACACATCAGTGGGTTTATCTGAAACACATAGGAAACTTCCAACTTGCTTACTATAGACAGACTGCTTATTTTTCCTGATGTCACAGTGAATCCATCTGTGCTTTGAATTTACCTTGTATCTCCTGTAGACAACATATGACTGATTCTTGATTTGGACAAAATGTGAAGGATTGCAGTTTCCCTTCTATGGATTCAGTCTATATGTGATTCATAAAACAGAAAAAATGATCCAATTAATATTTTTATTTGATTTATATTTTTCCTAATAGTTTTTCACCATTGTTTTCTTGACTTACTTTTTAGTTGGCTACTTTTAGTATTCACTTTTAACATTTATGTTTATTCTTTAGCTGCTTTTTTTTTGTTTTAATAAACAGAATTAAAAAGTTAACTTTAACATATATCGATCTACTTAGTATAGAATTTCTTGTGAAAACACACACACACATGTACATGCATGCACACACACATGTACACACACATAAAAATTAATCAGTGCATTCCCAGTTATAATCCTACTTTGAACAGTAAATGTTGAAAGTATATATTTGTATCTTAAAATATCACCGGTTTTGCTCTTACCAGTTAAAATTTTAAGAATAGTAAGAAAATTTATAAAGACTTAGCCATAAAGTACTGTATTTTCCCATAGATTTACTGTTTAATATTGATCATTATCTTCTGAAGTCCCTGATGGCTTCTGATGTCACAATTCAATTTTAGCAATTTCTGTAATCTGGTTCCAGATTTCTTTTTTTTTTTCATCCCTTTATAAACACATTATCAATTAATATGCTATTAATTGGAAAGTACTGATATTATTGTCTCTAGCTTTCGTTGTATTTATATATTCACAAAAGTGAACTACTTCCTCTGGGTTCTGTAATCTTTGGCATACTTTCCAGTTCCTTTAATTTTTTTATGTAACCCAGTTTTCATGATTATTATACGTGGGAAGGTTTGAATGACTCTTCTTCCTTGACACCTTAGCTGAGAATCAGATGGCTCTATTGTGATTCATTTCATATTTTTGCCAATAGAAAAATGACACCTTCGATGTAACAGAAAAATGTGTAAGTTCTGAGAAAATCCAGTCTTACGAATTGGTTTAAATTTTTAAATAAAAATATAATATGCTGCAAAATAAAATTTAAAACTACATTCAATTTTTAAAACTGATAACATGCTCTGCTGATTATACTTTCATTTCATTTTTAATATAAAATTTTATACATTTTAATCAATGGATTAATTTCATTTTTCAATGTTCTTATTCTTTTTCTGCTTTGTTTTGTTTCCTTTTTAAAATTAATCATTTTATTCATTTACATTTCAGATAATATCCCTCTTCCCAGTTACCCATCCACAACCCCCCTCCCTATCTACTTTCCCCCCTCCCCCATCTCTTTTCATTCTGTGAGGATTCTCCTCTACCCACTCACCCAATCCTGCCTCACTACTTTGTATCCACCTACACTGGAGCATCAAATCTCCATAGGACCAAGGGCCTCCCCTCCTTTGGATGTCAGATAAGCGTATACTCTGCTACATAT
The DNA here is from genome assembly GCF_011064425.1 of Rattus rattus. Taxonomy (NCBI): domain Eukaryota; kingdom Metazoa; phylum Chordata; class Mammalia; order Rodentia; family Muridae; genus Rattus; species Rattus rattus. The sequence goes on along the minus strand of NC_046160.1, from coordinate 106,793,882 downwards.
ATATCTGAAGCCATGGAGCCCTTCAGGTATACTCTCTGGTTGGTAGTTTATTTTATGTTAACAATTAGCAGTTGAAGACATTTTAAATGTTTTTGCGTATACAAAAGTACATGTATAGATGTTTCATATTGGTAACTGGTAAACTTTGCATTAATTTCTTTGGAACTAAAGTACATGAATATTTAATGAAGATATAGCTCAGCCCTTATTAGAGAAGACCACACATTGGACTATTAATGAGATATATAGATTCGTTATGTTTACATATGTGTAGTGTGGTAAAGATTATGATACGATCATTGTGCGAAAGCCTCAATGTCGTAACGTGACACTTAAGTACTCTCCTGTAATTCTGTCTTTCCTTTTAATACTCTGCAATTGATGGCCTCAATGATCATGAACTTGAACCTATACATTACATCATAGAAAATATCAAAACTGCCCAATAACATATCTATTATGTTTTCATATATGAATTTTAGAAGATAAAAGCATTTAGACCACAACATAAACGTTACTGAAAGAAAACTATGAAGAATGCAAAGGATTTTAAATTGCATTAATACAATGTGCATTTTATTGTGCAATAGAAACAAAAATAATTCTAGTCAGTAAATTTGATTTAAAATTTCTAGAAAGATATTTAAACAAGTTTGCAATATTATTGAGAGATTTTGAGTCTCTTATGTAAGATGCATTATTCAACATGGATAGTAAAAATAGAAATAAAGAGGAGAATAGAAAGGCATGTGGAAATACCTGTCTCATTCCGATGATATTGCAGTCACTTTCTTAGGATATGACATCTTTGTGGTGAGGAAAATCCATTCCATCGGAATGAATTAGGGACACTTGTAAAATAAAGGAGTCTGATATCAAAAAGCCTGGTTGAGAACAAGTGTCAGAATGTTGATTAAGTTCCTCCTCTCAAAAGTTCAGAATTCTGTGTTTAATCACCAGTGGCTGTGTTAAACACCCATGTCTGGATTTTCATCACTCTTAACAGTAACCTGGTTTTGTTACATTGTATTCGATATCCTGATATCTATTCAATCCTGTACTTTTCTGTCTCACACGTTTTCTCTATTTTTATTATGTCAAGCAAGTGTATTAATCTTAGAAAGCAAGTGTGATTGCTGCTATAGTAATCATTGTATGCCTTACCTTCCTAAGATTGTATTTTAGGTCATTCTGCTTCACCTACCTGTGAAGACGCTGCACCTTGCTAAGTGATTACCTTCCGTGTCAGTGTGGCTCCTCTTTCATCTGCGTAGTTGTTGGTACATGAAAGGGTGATTTCATATTGCCCTATAAAATTATTTCCATTATTAATTTGCTAATAGCTACAACTATATGTAGAGATATGATGCCATTTCTTGGCTGGGAGTATGATTTGTACAAGTTAGAGCAATGTAACTCAGTAGCAATCCTGCCAACAGTGGGATATTCTCCACTGTGTTGTCAGTGATGGGGGAAAGCCAAGTTAAATGTACTGTTATTCACACTGTTTCATAATGCCTTGAACCCTTTAAAGCAAGTTTCTTTCCCCATGTCAGATGTTCCGAAAAGTTTCAGAAATAGTTCTGTAATCCACAAAATTTCAACTCCCAACTCTTACTCTACCAGACACCCATGAGAACTTACTGGGAACCTCATCATCTCCGAACAAAACACTCAAGCTATAAGCTAATGAGAACAGTCACTCTGTAAAAAAAAAATGTAGCTAGCTAACGGTAGAGTAATAGCAAAGGAAATAAACCACTTTTAATAAATGTGTTTACTTTTACTCTTATCACTTCATAATAAAATTCCTGTAAAGAGTAACCCACTCCCCTCCTAATACCCATGAGATCTTTTTGAAGAATCTAAAGCCTTTGCTTTTGTAAATGTTATGAAATACAATGAATATGTCTAAATATAAGCTATCTTTTCTTTTTCCTAGCATATTGGGTGACAATCAAAATGAGAAATTTTTTGAGAAAGAGATCCCTTCTCCCATCCCCTATACTTTCTTTTTCTCTGAGAAGATTTTTGTATTTGACAAGGCCACCCACAATCCTAACTATCTCTCAGCTCTGTCCCAGTCAGCAGTTCTCACTTCTCACCTGAACATCATGTAAGATCTGCCCTTTGATGCTTGAATTCTACTCTTAACCTCTCCTGATGCCTAACTCACCAGACTTTCTAGCATTGAATGCCCATTAACTCTAGCATTACTATTGATAGAATAGGTGCTTCTTGCTTCTGCCTTTGCCTCTTTTATCTCCTTCCACTGGAACAATAGTTGTTACTAAAGTTGGCCCATTAGCCCTCCTTGGACTTTAAGCTGAAAATGTGTAACTATGGAGTCTGAACCCTAGCTTGTAAATATTAACTAGCCTTTGCGCTAGCCAGAATCTAATGGCTTAGTTAATGGAAGCTTTACCTACTGTTAGTGATTTCTTCAGTTTGCTTTTTCACTGCATTAGAAGGCAGATAATCTCCATTGTGCAATTAGGAAGGACACATTACATGACTAAAACCATTACATTGGATGATATGCATGGCTTTCACTCTAAGCCTTGTAATGATTGACACTTCGGAAGCTCCATATACATGTGCTTCTTTATCTTTGTTACTATGAGGAAGACAAGACCTACACCTAATAGATACAGTGTACAAATCAAATGAAGCAAAGCCTAACTATCAAATCTATCAAATGTGTGTCACACTGTTGCTTGGTAATTGTTTACCAAAGGCAACTACTTACCTTTCATGGTTTTAAAGAAAAAAAAAGATATAAAAATTTATGCCCAAAATGCTTCTGCCCTTGAAGTGAAATAATAAAATTTTATAAATACATGTATAATTCTCCTGTACTTTCATATATATATATATATATATATATATTCATTCTATTATATAGAAATGATTCAGTTTAGTGAATGTATTAAGCAAGTTTGGGAAACTGAACACATGTATAGGAAAAGTCTATTTCCTACAACAAGTTGTGCTGTTTTAGTTTTGTCTCTACTCTTTGTTTCATGAAATGATGGAATATCTGTCAAATATCTGGTTTTGGATCTCGTGATATCATTACCATTATAGGTGACAAACGGGTCAAACCAATAGTCATATGATTGGCCTCTTGGTTTGTTGGACAAACAGTAGTGGTCTACAATAAAGTCTTTCCTTGTGTGCTTCTTGTAACATTTAGGATAAATCCAGTTTTTAAAAGCAATATCTAATGTACTCTGTGAGAAATTTTCATCTGTCTTCTTCATTTCCACACTTAATTTTGATAGAAGAACTTCACATTTTGGAGACATAAAATTTTCTGTTAGACCAGAACTTCTATATCCTACATTTTCTGTTAGACAAAAACTTTTGTAGTGATGATTCCTTGTGAACCCTTAGGAATTATTGTATCACAGGAATCTTGGTCATTACAATATTATGAGCAATTTTCTCTGCATTCATCACACTATTAACCCCCAATGCCTTACTGTGTTATTTTAAAACAAAAATTCCCAGCCATTTAATTTACCAAATGAAGACTCAGGAGCCAGCTCTAGAGGTGAAAACCTCATAGCCCAGAGAGTCAGAGAAAACAACCAGGTGCCCTTCCTGCTCTACCCATGTTGCAGAAATAAAAAAAAAAAAAAACCCTATCTCCTTCTCCACACTGTCTTAAACACCCTTCAACTTAAAGGCACTCCTTTCTCTTCACTTATGTTTGCTCCTTGTCAGATTGTTTGGTTGTTCTGCCTCTTGACCTAGAGTTGATTTATTTTGCTCTTGGATTAAAAAGTATGTGCTAGGAGTGAGCCACGCTTTAGCTACTCGTTTACAGTAAACAGAAAGCCATGGGATAAGAGGGTGTGCTAGGGCTGAGATACCATAACAAGGAGATATATATATAATCATTTTTTACAGTCTAGATTTTATCCCTCTCCCTGTCTGCCCTCTGACTATTCCATGTACCATACCTCCTCCTTACCCCCTAACTTGTCCATCTCCAGGAGAATGACCCTACCCTACCCACCCCACCAGACCTCTAAACACTCTGGGGCCTCCAGGCTCTTGAGGGTTAGGTGCATCTCCACTGACTGGGTCCAGACCCAGGAGTCCTCTGCTGTATATGTATTGGGGGCCACATAGCAGCTGGTGTATGCTGCCTGGTTGGTGGCACAGTGTCTGAGAGATCTCCTGATTCAGGTTAGTTGAGACTGCTAGTCCTCCTACAGGGTGACCCTCCTCTTCACTTCTTCCAGGTTTCCCTAATTCAACCAGAGGAGTCAGCAACTTCTGTTCATCGGTTGGGTGCACATATCTGCACCTGACTCTTTCAGCTGCTTGCTGGGTCTTTCAGAGGGCAGAGATGATAGGCCCCTTTTTTTGTGAGCAGATCATAGCCTCAGTAATAGTGTCAGGCCTTGGGGCCTCCCCTTGAGCTGGTTCCCAATTTGGTCCTGTCTCTGGACTTCTATTTCCTCAGGCTCTTGTCCAGTTTTGTCATTGCAGTTATTTCAGACAGGAACAATTATGGGTCAGAGTTTTGACTGTGGGATAGCAACCCCATTCCTCACTTCATACCCTGTCTTTCTGCTAGAGGTAGGCTCTATAAATTCCCTCTCCCCACTGTAGGACATTTCATCTCAGGTCCTGAGAGACTCCTAGAATGTTCCAGCTCTCTGGTACATTCTGAAGCTTCCTCCGACCTCCTAAATCCTGAGGTTAACTGTTTCCATTCTTTCTGTTGATACTCAGGGCTTCAGTCCTGTTCCCCCAACCTTAATCATGTTCCCCTCTTCACATCCCTGACCCCTTTCCCAGCCGGGTCCTTCCATCCTTCCACCGAATCCTGTGACTGCTTCCTTTTCCCTCTCAAGTGGAATTGAGGCATCCCTACCTGGGCTCTTTGGCTTGTTAAACTTTTTCAATTCTGTGGATTGCATCCTGGGTATTCTGTACTTTGGGGGGGCATTAATATCCACTTAATAGTGAGTACATACCATGAATGTCCTTCTGTATCTGAGTTACCTTCTTTAGGACATTTTCCAGTTCCATCCATTTGCCTACAAAACTCATGATGTCCATATTATTAATAGCTGAGTAGTATTCCATTGTGTAAATGAACCACATTTTCTGTATCCGTTCTTCTGTTGTGAGACATCTCAGTTGTTTCTGGTTTCTATCACAAACAAGGCCACTATGAGAATAAAGCAATATGTGTCCCTGTGGCGTGTAGGAACATCTTTTGGATATATGCCCAAGAGTGGGATCTTCAGGTAGATCTATTTCTAATTTTCTGAGGATTCTCCAGATTGATTTCCAGAATGGTTGTACCAGTTTGCAATCCCACCAGCAATGGAGGAGTGTTCCCCTTTCTCCACATCTTTGTCAACATGTGCTGTCACCTGAGGTTTGATCTTAGCTATTCTAATTGGTGCAACTTGAAGTCTCAGGGTTATTTTGATTTGCAATTCCCTGATGACTAAGGATATTGAACATTTTTAAGTGTTTCTCAGCCATTCAAATTTCCCCTTTTGTGAATTCTTTGTTTAGTTCTATACCCCATCTTTGTTTGGGTTGTTTGGTCTTGAGTTCTTGACATGTTTTGGATATTATCTCTCTATCTGATATGGGATTAGTGAAGATTTTTTTCCAAACTATAGGTTGCCTATTTGTCCTAATGACTATGTTCTTTACATTACAGAAGCTTTCCAGCTTGCTGAAGTTTTGGCAGGAACATTTTGAATGAAAAAAAATTTCAGGGGACCAATCACTGCGTGAAGAGTAGGAGGGATTTCTGATGCAGGAAGAGGAAGAGGGGAGGAAAAAGAGGAGTTGCTTTTGGACAGGGGAACGGTGGCAACCACAAATATAGGTAGGGGAGCCCTTACCCCCCAATTCAGATGGTGGATCCATTGGATTCAATAACATTTTTAACACTGACATGATTGGTCCCCTAAAGAATCACATTAAGCTCTACACAGGTGAATTATTTCTATATACTTTCAGAAAACTAATTAATACCTACAACTTAACATTTATTTTCTGTTAATAAATTACAATTAGTGAATTGTAACTTTTTAGTGTAATACTTTATAAAACTATTTCTTTCATAAAGAAGTGCCAGACTGTGAATCTATAGAATATCAACTAATGTGAGAAAAGAATTATTTTTATTGTCCAAGACTCCTAGAAGAGTGTATAATTCACTTTAGGATAAAGTTTTAAAACCATTTTAAGTTGCTGATGTGGCCACTTTATTAATGATTTTTTTAGATGATAGCTTATTAGCAAGCTTTACAATTATGTATCACTCATTAAACTGATATTGATTGCTCAAAAGTTAAAATATTAGTAATTTAGCTCTCTAAAGAAAATACCAAGACTAACATTACTCAAAGAATAATGGAAGGCATAAAACTCAGTGTATTCTGCCTGAAGCAGGTGTTGAAATATCTACTTCTTGCCGCCAAGAAAATGTTTTTATCTATTGCTAGAAATGGGTTTTATGCTAGTGGCAATTTATATTCTATTGTCTTGAAAAAGTCATTAAGAAGAAAAGACATCAAGAAATAATGTGTCATAACAATCTACAATAAGGTTTTTATGTATCAATAAAGGTGAATGTCAATGCCTGGTACTTTGAATGCAAAAAAAAAATCTATTTAATGTGAGATGTGTTTGGTTTTTCTCATGTATTTTATTGCTTACAATTTCAAACCAGTGACTATCATGTTTCACTTGACTGCTAACTTTTAGGTATGTTTGTCATCATGATAATAAGCAACACAAATAATTATATATCAATCAGGTTGCCGCCAAAACACCATTTTTTGTTTAAGCATTGCTTCTGTAGAACATGTCTAAAGTCTGCATTTAAAACTCCTTTTATGAATTTGTAAAGGGGGAAGGAGTAGTGATAACATAGCTAAGATTGACAGGAATATTTACAAAGCAGACACTGCGTGTTGGTGAATCTCAGATATACAGTTACATTTTTACTTTGATATTGCAAATTATTTTCCTACTACCACAGTACATGCTTCAGAGAATGTACAGTTTTTGTTAACTTCTTTCAAATCCCATTGTCAAAGAAAAGTACTATGCATTGTGATTCAACATACCTCCCATCCCCCAGCACGTGTGTGCACACGCACACACACACACACACACACACACACACACACACGCATCCACATGTGTGTGTATTCATTGTGGAATGCCTAAATCCTAATCCTCCATATACCATCACAAAATTGACATTCAATTTTCAAGAGGACTTAAAATTTATATTAATTCATAAGTATAAAATATACAGAATTAATTGTAACTTATGCTTAAGAATTCTAAGCAAAATAACCTCCTTACTTAACTTAGAATAGATGCATGGAAATGTTCTACAACCTACCTTGCAAGTTGTAGCCTAGGACATATCTTGTGTTTGGATCTTTTTTTGTTTTTCATTCAAATATAATTATGTCTTTATACACTAGGTTCTGATCCTACTTCTTTTAGTGGGAGCCTCTACTATTTCTCTGTTCTGATTATAGCAATCCTTCCCCCTTGACTAACAGTAACTGGTAATGCTCCTCTGGGTTGAAATACTGACTGTTGTCCCGAAACTCTATAAGTTCTAAGCTCCAGCATCACTAGTTAGTCCAATCTCCATACTTTTCCTTAACTTTGTTTTCTCATCATCTCAGGTATTCTATGTGGGACATATATCTACATATGTATAGAATAGGCATATAAAAAAGCAAGTCATGATGTTACATACTCTGACTTTATAATAAACCTAGCTAATGTGTTTAGCCAGTGAACTCAGTCTTTGTCTTTAATTCACAGACTGAGGAGGCAGATAAAAAGCTCTGTTGTTCAACTCCATCCTAATAATAAGGGAAAAAAGCATAGAAGAAGGTGGGAAGACTTAATTGGTGACATACGATGGCTCAGGAACAAGGACTCAACTTGCTTTTAAAAATAATGTTGTGTGTAGAATGAAACAATGTATTACAAGGCATGAATTGATGGTTTATATTTATATATTTTATTCCAAATTTGAACATATATGCACATAAACATAGAAGCTTATTAACATTCAAGAAGATTTATTTTTAGGATGATGAGACCGTGATTAGCTTCATCCTGCCTGAAATGCTTTCAAGTTGTGTAAAATTAAGGAAGCTGCTTAATTTCTCTAAGGGGCAGATTTTGCTGACAAACTTAGGATAATTATACTAACACTGGAAGTCTAATTTCTGGGTGTGAACTGAGATCATAAATATAAATACATGTAAAACCTCAATAAAATTAGAGCGACAATTTCTATGGATCCCTAACAAATGAAATATTTATGAATTTCAGTGATGTTGATTACATATTTAATAATAAACGATTATATTAGCATTAGTATGGAGAAAATCCAAGGAAGTACTTTCCATTTAAATGAGTCAAAATAGACCAGAAATATTTTTTCTCATTGAAGCCATGCAACTTTTACTCTCATTTCCTGGATATGTGTGTATATGAAGAAACATATTTTTATATAATCATGAGAATAAAAAAAATAAACCCAATAGCTTAGAAGAAGTTCTTGTCAGAATGACTGATGGACCTATCAGTGCTCAGGCCAATTTTTGAATATGCACTTCAGCCCAACACTGAGGATGCCCCTTCCATATGAAACCATGCTGTGCACTGCAATCCCTGGAGACTAATGACCAGAGAGGAGACACCTAAGCTGTAAATTGCTATGGATTCATTTTGATTTGTATGGACTGAAGCAACAAGGTCATCAGATTCTTTTGGTTCTTCAATTACTGCCTGATTCATTTGTATCAGCTATGCTAAAGGTTCGTTGACGATGGCGACTTTAGTTTAACAGAAATATATTAAAAATAATTTAAGGGACCCAACTGCCAATGCACTCTCGTTCTGTGTGAATATTGCTGAGGCCCTGCTTTCTTTTTGCTCTTCTGTGAAATGCAGGATGCCAGTCTATTTTTCACTTTGAATTTTATTTCTGGAAAGAGCAGCAGAATGCTGATTCTTTTCCAAAACATCAACAGAAATACTGTTAAGGAAGCCCATGGTCTAGAGTTCAGCAAAGCTCCTACTATAATCAAACGCAGGCATTTAAACTACTAAAATCAGACGATAAGCATCACATACATTTAATTTTTCCCACCAATGACAGTGCAAATAAAAATGAGCATTCTTGATTTGTGAAAAAATAATTAAGCTCATCACTAGAATCTTGAACTTTATTCATTTCTCAAAGAATCACCAGATAGAGAAAATAGCACCTATGTTACTTAAAGGCTGATTGGACTGTGGTTCTATGGAAAGGGAAAATGAGTTGCTAAATTCTCTATAAATTATTCCTTTGTGATTATATAAAAGCTCAATTATGAGAAGGTTCAGTTTTCTGGAGGAGATACTGTTGAAAGTGCTGACATTTCTGCTTCTCACCAACACAAAGTGGAAGAAAATCTTTATTGCTCTGCATAGGATCTTGCTTACATATAATTCAATGCTATCTTAAACTTTTGTCAAAAACGACCTCCTATAATAAGAGAACCTTAGAATACTACGAAAACAGATGATCATAAGAATTTTATTTCATGTGACCTTAAAATGTATCTTGTAACAGTTTTTGAGCATAGTTTCAATGTTCAGTATTTGATATATACGATGAACACATGAGTTTGACACTGACATCTGCATCTCAACCTTGGACACATTGAAAACATATGAACTGAGGCATGAAGGAGACTGAAGGAGGACAGTAGAAACTTAACACTGTTTTATCTTTATTGAGATGTTTTGGAATTTAGAAAAGCATTGTTTCTCAAATTTATTTACTTAATATTTTTCTTTGAAAATATATTCATAAAATATACCTACTCATTTTTGCTTCCCTAAAATGTTTTATATAAATAAACAATATTTTTTCCTAGAATTTCTTGGAGTTTTAATGGCACTTGAGAATTGTAATGCCTTGATTATAATGTATATATCGGGCTGTATCCGATGACATAAAATCAAATGTCTATCATTCTACAATATCTCAATAACACAACTGGGTTTGGAGTTAATAACAATAGAATTTTCATCTAGCACATACAGGGAATGAATACAAATCAAATATTTTTAATTTTGATTCGGAATAATTTTTTGTAAGGGACTTATTTTGAGATAAACAAACAAAAATTAAGGACCACCAGAAACTGCAGTATGCACTGTGTTCTGAGTCATGTCTATGCTTCTAAATATCAGTACCTTAAAGTATCAAGAGACATTTGAAGGACAACATTACTGTTAAATCGTAGCAAATGCCAGTAAGGATTCAAACCATGAGATGATAGTTTGTTAATGAAATTTTTTAATGAAAATTGTCATTGGAAGGAAGTTACTAACTATTCTGTTTTCAACTTCAAAGTTGAGAAAGTTAGAAATAAGGGGATCATTTTAAAATGATAAAAGGACCAATTTGGCAAGAAAGGAATATAACCCTTAACATGTACATATCTAACAAGAGAATGTTGACACTAAAATGTGTAATCCAAAAGCTGGTAGAACTGGAAAGACTAGAGCAGGAATGCACTACTCTAGCTGGGGACTCCAACATCTGTCTATCAGGAATGTAAGATGGAGAAACTGATTATCAATATAAACGTCAATGAGCTTAGCACTGTCAATCACCTGGATTTAATGGATATATCTATAGATAGCCATTGAATCCATATAAACATCTTCACCTCAAAAGAGCAGAATATGCAGTTTTCTCAAAATCAATTGAACATTCACTAAAGCAGAATGCATTCTAGGCCACTCAACATTCATTAATAAAATTTTAAATATAAATGATATTTGTGCCTCTGAATGAAGTGAACTAGTTACTAATCAGTAACTAGGAAATCACCAAATATTTGCAGACTAGGTAGTATCCTTCCAATTAATGTCATAAGTCCAACTCTGAAATCGCAAAATAAGCTAAAATATTTTAAATAAAATTAATTAAATGAAAAGAAAACAGAATGTATCAAAATATTTAGTTATTTGACTAATAGAGAACAAACTATATGATAAAAGCTAATTTTATTCACAAAAATATCTCTTAATATGTGAGAAATTAGTATAACTCCCTCAAATGATGATAATGAAAAGCAGAAATGACATATACACAGTGAGGAGGTAAGAAAATGTTTATAATTATAACCAAAAATGATTTCAAACTCAATGTAATGTTCAGTATCTTATCAAATATCATTGGTAACAATATGGAACTTAAGTAGAAAATAAAATGAATGCAGGTAGGACTGAAAATAAAAAGTTGTCTCTTCATATATAAATGTGATTACTATTTTATAAAATTTGAAATAAATTAAAATGAATCAATATTCCTGGAACAAATAATAATTGCAGGAAAGTGTAAAAATACAAAATTAATATAAAAAAGTATTTCTTACATAGCAATCCTAACCAAAATAATTTTGAAGTAAAAACACCATTATTTAGAATAGTCCATTAAAAGGGAAATATGAAAGTATAGTTTAGGAAATAGTCATGAGACTGATATACTAAAAATATAAATACTTCCATGTGTATTTGGGCTTTCTGTCCTGTTTGTTGTTATTGAAGACCAGCCTTAGTCCATGGTGATCTAATAGGATGCATGGGATTATTTCAATCTTCTTATATCTGTTAAGTTTGTTTTGTGAACAAACATATTGTCAATTTTGGAGAAGGAACCATTAGGTGCTGACAAGAAAGTATATTTTTTTCATTTAAGGCTGAAATGTTCTATAGATATCTGTTAAATTCATCTGGTTCACAACTTCTGTTAACTTCTGTTAGTTTCTCTGTGACTCTGGAGTCTGGTGATGAAGTCTCCCAACAAAAAAAAAAAAAAAAAAAAAAAAAGCCTAGGACCATTATCAACTAATGGTACTGATTCAACTGAAGGTCAGCATGTAGATGAATGCAAATCGATCCATTCTTATTGCCCTGTAGAAAGCTCAAGTCCAAATGGATCAAGGACATCCACATCAAAACAGATATACTCAAACTAATAGAAGAAAATGTGGGGAAGAGCCTTGATCACATGGACACTGCGGAAATTTTCCTGAACAGAACACCAATGGCTTATGCTCTAAGATCAAGAATGGACAAATGGGACCTCATAAAACTACAAAGCTTCTTTAAGGCAAAGGACACTGTCATTAGGACAAAGCAGAAACCAACAGATTGGGAAAAGATCTTAACCAATCCTACATCTGATGGAGGGCTAATATCCAAAATATACAAAGAACTTAAGAAGTTAGACTCCAGAGAGCCAAATAACCCTATTAAAAAATGAGGTACAGTGCTAAAAATAAAGAATTTTCAGCTGAGGATTATTGAATGACTGAGAAGCACCTAAAGATGAGGATCCAGCTATACCTCTCTTGGGCATATACCCAAAAGATGCCCCAACATATAAAAAAGACATGTGCTCCACTATGTTCATCGCAGCCTTATTTATAATAGCCAGAAGCTGGAAAGAACCCAGATGCCCTTCAATAGAGGAATGGATACAGAAAATGTGGTACATCTACACAATGGAATATTACTCAGCTATCAAAAACAATGACTTTATGAAATTCGTAGGCAAATGGTTGGAACTGGAAAATATCATCTTGAGTGAGGTAACCCAATCACAGAAAAACACACATGGTATGCACTCATTGGTACGTGGCATAGCCCAAATGCTTGAATTACCCTAGATGCCTAGAACAAATGAAACTCAAGACGGATGATCAAAATGTGAATGTTTCCTTCTTTAAAAGGAACAAGAATACCCCTTGGCAGGGAAGAGAGAGGCAAAGATTAAAACAGACACAGAAGAATACCATTCAGAGCCTGCCCCACATGTAGCCCATACATAGACAGCCACCCAATTAGACAAGATGGATGAAGCAAAGAAGTGCTGGCCGACAGGAGCCGGATGTAGATCGCTCCTGAGAGACACAGCCAGAATACAGCAAACACAGAGGCGAATGCCAGCAGCAAACCACTGAACTGAGAATAGGACCCCCGTTGAAGGAATCAGAGAAAGAACTGGAAGAGCTTGAAGGGGCTGGAGACCCCATATGTACAACAATGCCAAACAACCAGAGCTTCCAGGGACTAAGCCACTACCTAAAGACTATACATGGACTGACCCTGGACTCTGACCTCATAGGTAGCAATGAATATCCTAGTAAGAGCACCAGTGGAAGGGGAAGCCCTGGGTCCTGCTAAGACTGAACCCCCAGGGAACGTGATGGTTGGGGGGAGGGGGGCAAGGGGGGGGAGGAGGGAAGGGGAACACCCATAAAGAAGGGGGGGGAGGGATTAGGGGATGTTTGCCCGAAACCGGGAAAGGGAATAACACTTCAAATGTATATAAGAAATACTCAAGGATTAAAAAAAAAAAAAAAAAGAAAGAAAGAAATGTTCAACATCTTTAGTCGTCAGAGAAATGCAAATCAAAACCCTGAGATTCCACCTCACACCAGTCAGAATGGCTAAAATCAAAAACTCAGGTGACAACAGATGCTGGTGAGGATGTGCAGAAAGAGGAACACTCCTCCATTGTTGGTAGGATTCCCAGCTGGTACAGCCACTCTACAAATCAGTCTGGAGATTCCTCACAAAATTGGATATGGTAGTTCCTGAGGACCCAGCTATACCTCTCTTGGGCATATACCCAAAAGATGCTCCAACATACAACAAAGACATATGCTCCACTGTGTTCATAGCATCCTTGTTTAAAATAGCCAGAAGCTGGAAAGAACCCAGATGCCCTTTAACAGAGGAATGGATTCAAAATAGTGGTACATCTACACAATGGAGTACTACTCAGCTATCAAAAACAATGGCTTCATGAAATTCACAGGCAAATGGAGTGAACTAGAAAATATCCTGAGGTAACTCAATCACAAAAAACCACACATGGTATGTACTCACTTATAAGTTGATATTAGTTCAAAAGCTTTGATTACCCATCATACAATCCAAAGACCACATTAAGCTTAAGAAGGATAATCAAAGTGCAGATGCTTCAGTCCTTATTAAAAGGGGAACAAAAATATTCATAGGAGGACATGTGAAAACAAACTTTGGAGCAGAGACCGAAGGAATGGCCATTCAGAGCCTGCCCCACATGGGGATCCAGCTCATATACATACAGCCACCAAACCCAGACAATATTGCTGATACCTAGAAGTGCATGCTGACAGGAGTCTGATATAGCTCTCTCCTGAGAGGCTCTGCCAGAACATGATAAATACTGAGGTGAATGTTTTCAGCCAACAATTGAACTGACAATGGGGTCCCCAATGGAGGAGTTAGAGAAAGGTTTAAAGGAGCTGAAGGGACTTGCAACCCTATAAAAATAATACCAACCAGGCAGAGCTCCCAGGGACTAAACCACTACAGAAAGAATACACATGGACAGACCTATGGCTCCAGTAGCAGAGGATAGCTTTGTTGGGCACCAATGGGAGAAGAAGCCCTAGGTCCTACCAAAGCTGGACCTCCCATTGTAGGGGAATATCAGGGAGGGGGTGTGGGGGCAGGAGAGAGTGGGTTGTCACGTGGGGGATTGCCCTCATATAAGAAGGCAGAGGAGGGATGGGATAGGGTACTTATAAACAGGAAACCTGGAAAGGGGATAACATTTAAAATGTAAATAAAAAATCCAACAATATATAAACATTAATTAGAGAAATAGGCTCCTTTCAATCATGTAAATGCTTCCTGTCAGGATTGTCAATGCTTCACTCTTTGATCCTCAGCATCAGTGAAATCAACATTTCAGGTTACTTTCTAGACTTATACAGGGCACATGGGATCATGCTACTAGACAGGCATAAGAACTGGTGGAATAGGGTAAGCTCAAACCTTGGGAACCTCAGAGATTTGAATTAGTAGGAGTGGAGTTGCCTCTCCCAACTCTCAATGCCTGCTCTGGTACCACCAAGAGTACCATAAACAGTTACATAGCATAGTCCCTAGAGTTCTTCTCTATGCTAATGAAGTTTCTAGCTATCCTTAGACTTCAGCAAATGGCCTTCCTATCCTGGATATTCTCACACAACCCCCTATCCCCAGTGTTCACCCCAATAAACTGTATTGTGCACATCTACTTTTAATAAATCAATATGAACAAATAAGAATCATCTCAGAGAGCTACTTCATTGAAGACCTCCAAAGGGAAGGCCTTTGTCTTGACATTAAGACTCCCAAAGAAGGTCTTTTCTCTTCTTCTGCCCCTGTGGTACTTGGTGGCATGTGAAGGCAATCTGGCTGTGACATCTGCCACCCCATTGATGACCAGGATTGATTCAGCTGATCTGACTGGCTAGGAGAGTGACCCTCTGATACATCCCAGCTAGAAGTCATTAACTGTGACAAGTATCACCCTAGCATCCTATCATATGAGTTCTCTCTGACAGCTTCCTGTCTAGGCCATTACTATTTGGGGGAGATGGGAGGATGGAAGTAGAAGTTGTCCATCTGTGCATCTGCAGTCATATACATCACCATGAAAGTAGCTTATGTGTTCCCTTAGAATCACTGGATAATAGATTATGGACTTCTACGTGGTTTTTTCCACATAGACCACCAACAGAACTTCTGCTCCAGTAAGGCCAAGAACTCTGATAAAGCCTTCCAATGCAAATGGGATCACAGAAATCAACATAGCTTCCAGTCACAGCATAAACCAGGAATATACACCCAGCATTCAATAACAACGCAAGCCAGGGACATCAATACACACCCAGCTACAGTAAGAATACAGACATAGTCATGGATCTCTATATCAGGAAGAATCAGGACACCACCTTGGCCTTGGGTGACAGAGCAGGGTACTCAGATCAGTATGGCTGCTGGAGGCAGCATAACTCATGTACACCAACATGGCTTTATGCTACAGCACAGACCACAGACATTATGTAGGTTTTTGTGGTAACACTGGCCACATATTTTAACACAGACCCAGTCATAGTGAGGTCAGGGACCCAGACATGTCCCCCAGCTGCAGCTCAGACTTGGACATCATCATGGATCCAGGTGACAATTCTGGCCACCCACACTGATGTCATCCCTAAAGCATCATTGCCTGGAGACAATCAACATGGCTTCAGGCTGAAGCATAGACCACTGACATCCATATGGCCTTCAGTGGTAGATCAGGCCATGGCCACTAACAAAGACCAAGCCACAGAAAGGCCATGAATCCAGACATGTCCCTCGACAGTAGCCTACACCTGGTCACCACAATAGTCTCAAGTGGCAGCATAGGTCACTCATATCAGTATGATTTCTGGGACAGCAAGGCTCAGAAGCATGAACATAAATTCTGGCCACAACACAGGTAATCAAGTGATGACATGGTTTGTGGACATCAAACTGAACCCTAACCACATCAGGGCATTGAACGTACACTTGATCTTCAGCAGCATTGTGGGATAGTGTGGTACTTCGAGGAGGTCTAATCTAGAAAGAAGGTGGACCATCCCTCATCTTGGGTCTCAGACTTTGCTATGATCTATGATGATCCTTTCTTCAGACAGCTTGTTGGGATTGGGGTTGGCAAGGAGTCTGCATCTCCTTAAGCTCCAGGCTACTGCACATCACAACATAATCCACCATCTACCTCAGCCCTCTCACGTGTCACCACTGCTACATCCCCAATTAGTTCTGCCTTTCTCCACAGTTCACAGACTGCTACCCCACCACTTTTGCTTGTATCTCGTCAACACCGGGCTTCTCTCCTCTCAATGGTGCCTATAAACCAGGCCTAGCAGCTTCTACCAGGTCAGGTCCTGACATTGCTTTCTGATTACTGCCGTTCTGGGTGGGAGTATGATAGAATCTTCATCTCTTGGTTTATTCTCCAAAGGGCCCAAATACAGCATTTTTTCACACGAGTTAAATCATGAAACACATTTAGTAGTTTACAACCAGACAAATAGATGAATAAAATGTGATTCATATTTAGCATGCTTTTATTTTAAATCATAAAGAAAACGAGGCTATAACATTTTTTAGGGAAATAGATATATATTAGAAAGTTAGTATCAAAGAGAAAAATATCATGTGGTCTCTCATTTGTAGGTCCTAGATTTTATATAGATATATTAAATAATATGTATAGATGATGGGAAAACAGACATTTTTAAAGAAGCAAATAGTTCGAATGAGAGAGAAATTATGGAAACCTAAAAGCAATATATGGAAGAATATTAAAATATACATGTAATATGATGGTCCTACAATACAGTATAATTAAATAAAAATTACACTTAAAATTATTATCTGCAACATACACAGAGCACTATAATTCAACAAAAAGAAAATAATGCATACTGTACCTGTAAAAGCTATAAGAGTTTGTCAGACCTTTTGGGACTGATGCTGTGAGATACCATGAAGGCAGTGGAAATTGAATCCAGATCCTCTGAAAAAATAGTCAGTGCTTTATTTTTTTAATTTTTTATTAGATATATTTCTTTACTTACGTTTCAAAGGTTATTCCCCTTCCCGTTTCCTGTCTATAAGCCACCATTCCCTCCCCTTCCCCTCCCCCTTACATATTCCCTCTATACATCCCCCTTTTTGCACCCCCCATATTTCCCTGCACTGGGGGTCCAACCTTAGCAAGACCAAGGGCTTTCCCTTCAACTGTTGCCCTAACAAGGTTATTCTATGCTACATACGCAGTTGGAGCCCTGGGTTAGACCATGTATAGTCTTTCAGTAGTGGTTTAGTCCCTGAAAGCTCTGGTTGGTTGGCATTGTGGTTTTTATGCGGTTGCAAGCTCCTTCAACTCTTTCAATATTTCCTCTAATTCCCCCCAAGGGGGTCCTATTCTCAGTTCGGTGGTTTGCTGCTAGCATTGACCTTTGTATTGGACATGGTCTGGATGTGTGTCTCAGGAGAGATCAATATCCAATCCCTTTCAGCATGCATTTTTTTTTAGCTTCATCAATCTTATCTAGTTTTGGTGGTTGTATACATATGTTCCACATGTGGGTTAGGCTCTGAATGGCCATTCCTTGAGTCGCTGCTCTAAACTTTGCTTCCATATCCCCTTCTATGGATATTTTCCCCCCTTGTAAGAAGGAGTGGGAGCATCTGCATTTTGGTCATCCTTCTTGAGCTTCCTGTTTTCTGTGGATTGCATCTTGGGTAATTTGAGCTTTTTGGCTAATATCCACTTATCAATGAGTACATACCAAATGTGTTTTTCTGTGATTGAGTAACTTCACTCAGGATTATATTTTCTAGTTCATTCCATTGTCTATGAATTTCATGAAGTCATTGTTTTTGATAGCTGAGTAGTACTCCATTGTGTAGATGTACCACATTTTTTTTAAATCCATTCCTCTGTTGAAGAGCACCTGAGTTATTTCAGGCTTCTGGCTATTATAAATAAGGCTGCTATGAACATAATGGAGCATGTGTCTTTGTTGTATGTTGAAGCATCTTTTGGGTATATGCCCAGGAGAGATATAGCTGGGTCCTCAGGTAGTTCAATGTCCAATTTTCTGAGGAACCTCCAGACTGATTTCCAGAGTGGTTGTACCAGTCTGCAATCCCACCAACAATGGAGGAGTGTTCCTCTTTCTCCACATCCTTGCAAGCATCTGCTGTCACCTGAGTTTTTTATCTTAGCAATTCTGGCTGGTGTGAGGTGAAATCTCAGGGTTGTTTTGATTTGCATTTCCCTGATGAGTAAAATTGTTGAACATTTCTTTAGGTGCTTTGAGGCCATTCAATAATCCTCAGCTGAGAATGTTTCGTTTAGCTCTGTACCCCATTTTTTAATAGGGTGATTTGGCTCTCTGGAAAATGTATAGTGTGGATACATCAAAATAACATTGAAGATGTGAATCTAATGTTTTGAAAGAATGATTAGGGATACACAGATGTGTTTGATGCCACAGAATTATTTTGTGAGATCCTATAATGATAAATACATGTAATTAAATAATTTCCCAGATCACAGAATGCATAGTTAAGAATTCACTGTCATATGAACTGTGAAATCTAGATAATAATGACAGGTAAATGTAAATTCAAAATATTTTGGCACATTGCAACTCCAGTAGAACACATTGATAACCGGGATACTGTAGTGGCTATTCCTGGTAGTCAATTTCACTATATCTGGAATGAACTACAATCCAGAATTGGAAGGCTCACCTATGATCCTGGTCTTGAGTCTGGGATATACAAGTTTCTGACGTGGATCTTGGCATGGAGACCTTGAGGCATAGTGGCTATGAATCTCAGGAGACTACAGTAAAAAGATCTCTGAGTTCAAGGTCATCTGGAATAAAGCAAGTCCAAGATCCAAGCATGGTGGTATACACCTTTAATCTGGGGCACACCTTCTGCTGGAGACGTACATAAGGGCATTGGAAGAAGAGGCTCTCTTCTTCGCCTGCCTGCTTTGTGGGATGGAGCCATCTCTAGATCCTCGGACTTCCATTCACAGCTGCTGCTGACCATTGTTGGGGAGTTTGACTACAGACTGTAAGTCATCAACAAATTCTCTTACTATACAGAGACTACCCATAAGTTCTATGACTCTAGAAAACCCTAATACCAGTAATTATTCATAATGGAGTACAGTGAGAGGAAACTGTTCTATACCTTCAATTTTTCTGTGAATCTAAAACTTGTCTTAATAAGATGGTGAAAAAGTTCTCAGGGTCCTTCAGTCAGCAGATCCTGAGGTTATGGCTTATAAAGTCTCCTTGACTATTTTCTAGATGATTTCCATTTATTAAACTGGCAGCATTTATGTCCTTTTATCCTGTTCTAATTTATAACTATTGTTCTGATTTTACTACGGGAAGGATCCCTTAGGTTACCTCAGGCTACACCCTTTACAGTTGTGGTGCCATGTCATGTGCTCATAGCCCTGTGGTTGGGGAAGTGATTCTACTTACTGAGGTGTACTCTGGACACTTCAGAATCTACATCCACTCTCAACAGCCTGTTTTTGACACATAGGAAGTAAATAAATAAAAACACAAACAAATAAACGAATGAGCCATTTTTGGAATGCTTAAGTTAATAGCTCAGTATTGGGCACAAAGTCTGAGGGCTGAGGGCTAGTGCACGTTTCGACAGACGCCAACCCGCAACTTGAGAGCCCTGCACCGACTTTCGTGGAGGTCTGAACTGGCTGTGCAGCTTTTCTTCCTCCTTGTTCCTGCAGCAACCATGTCCACCAACGAGAATGCTTACTCAACAGCTGCCCGGCTTAACAGATTCAAGAACAAGGGGAAAGACAGTACAGAAATGCGGCTCCGGGGTTAATGTGGAACTTAGGAAAGCTAAAAAAGATGACCAGATGCTGAAAAGGAGGAAAGTCAGCTCATTCCCTGATGATGCTACTTCTCCACTACAGGAAAAACGAAACAACCAGGGTACTGTAAATTGGTCTGTTGAGGACATTGTTAAAGGCATAAACAGTAACAATTTGGAAAGCCAGTTCCAAGCTACTCAAGCTGCTCAGAAACTGCTTTCTAGAGAGAAGCAGCCTCCATAGACAACATCATCCGGGCTGGTTTGATCCCAAAATTTGTGTCCTTCTTGGGCAAAACTGATTGTAGTCTCATTCAGTTTGAATCTGCTTGGGCGCTCACCAACATTGCTTCTGGAACTTCTGAACAGACGAAAGCTGTGGTGGACGGAGGTAGTGTCCCAGCATTTATTTCTCTCTTGGCATCTCCCCATGCTCACATCAGCGAGCAAGCTGTATGGGCTCTTGAAAACATTGCAGATGATGGCTCAGTTTTCCGAGACTTAGTTATCAAACGTGGTGCAGTTGACCCACTGTTGGCACTTCTTGCAGTTCGTGATCTGTCATCCTTGGCACGTGGTTACTTACGGAATCTTACCTGGACACTTTCAAACCTTTGTCGAAACAAGAATCCCGCACCCCCCTTATATGCTGTTGAGCAGATCCTTCCTACTCTAGTTCGACTCCTACACCGCAACGATCCAGAAGTATTAGCAGACTGCTGCTGGGCCATTTCCTACCTGACTGATGGACCAAATGAGTGCATTGAGATGGTTGTGAAGAAGGGAGTTGTTCCCCAACTTGTGAAGCTCCTAGGAGCTACTGAACTGCCCATTGTGACGCCGGCACTGAGAGCCATAGGGAATATTGTCACCGGAACATATGAACAGATTCAGAAAGTGATCGATGCAGGCGCCCTTGCAGTCTTTTCCAGCCTGCTAACAAACCCCAAAACTAATATTTAGAAGGAGGCCACATGGACAATTTCGAACATTACCGCCGGGTGCCAGGACCAGATACAGCAACTGGTGAATCATGGCCTCGTCCCGTTTCTCATTGGTGTCCTCTCTAAGGCAGACTTTCAGACACAGAAGGAAGCTGCATAGGCTATAACCAACTACACCAGCGGCGGGACTGTTGAACAGATTGTGTATCTGGTTCATTGTGGAATCATAGAACCTTTGGTGAACCTCTTGAGTGCAAAAGATACCAAAATTATTCAGGTTATTCTTGATGCCATTTCAAATATCTTTCAGGCTGCAGAGAAACTAGGTGAGACAGAAAAACTCAGTATAATGCTTGAAGAGTGTGGAGGCTTGGATAAAACTGAAGCACTACAGAGCCATGAGAACGAGTCTGTATACAAGGCCTCGTTGAACCTAATTGAGGAGCATTTCTCAGTGGAGGAAGAGGAAGATCAAAATGTGGTGCCAGGAACTACCTCTGAAGGCTTCGCCTTCCAAGTTTAGGATGGAGCTCCCGGGACCTTTAACTTCTAATATCCAGCCAAAGCACAAAGTTGTTAGCTATGTGCTGTGCTGTGCTGTGTTCTCACAAATCTGTCTTACTGTTTCTCTACTACAAATTATTTTAAAATGTGGTTTGTTATTGTAGCACTTTTTACAAAAGAAACTACACTTGAACAGTTATAAACTGTACATACTCGATGAAGCTGTCCTGTGAGTTTATTTCTATGTGGAATTTCGTACCCTGTTGTGTCCTGTAAATAAAGATTAAGTTCCATTCTTCAAAAAAAAAAATTAGCTCAGTATTGTACTTCAAGTGACTTAATTGTCAGCAAAATTACACTAAGGAGTCTTCAAAGGAAATAACACAATAAAATCTCTTTCATCCAACCCAGAGTTCTATTTTAAATTATAAATATATTTCACTTATTGTTATCATCTTACTTTATGTTTATATAGCTTAATTTTGTACCTGGGAATCATTGAGGGGTTTGTCTGCTATTGTTCAAAATTGATCTGGTAGATTCAGAAAATTAGAATTAATTATACAAGGAATACATTTATGAGAATGTATTGAAATATTTACATTTGCCTATTGTGTTCCTATAACAAAATTTCAAATGATGGATGGAGAAGAAGAGAAAACCAAAGAGATATATGACATTTGGAACTGTGAACATCTACAGAATTCAAAGTCAAATAAGTTAGTAGTGGACTTCAAACTCCAGTGATGGTAAGTTAATCAGCCATGGTTGTGTAAGCCCCACCCCTCACCAGAAAATGAGAGGTCTCACACTGGATCAGTGTTAGTGAATGTACTGCTATGGTTAAATTGTTTCATGCCAGAAAAAGACAAGAAAGCTATGTGCCATGCCCTGTACATCCTTTCCACTTAGAGCAGAGAATAACTCATAGAATAAATTCATGTCATTACCTTAGTTCTATGAATCATTCTATTGAATTATCAAAAGTGAGGAAAGATCTGCAAATTTATAGTAGGTGAAAAGTAAATGAAATTGGCCTCTAGGATTTGGAACTGGCATCACAAGTGCAATGAACTTGTAGAAATGAGCTCTTAAACTGTATGTCCCAGTATAAATGAAGATATTTGATAGAATGATTGGATTGAATTATGTTGTTAGATATTCTGTTGATAGGGATAAATATTTGAAGTTTATTTGTATGGAAAAATCATAACATAGCATCTATGGCTTCATTGTTATGTTTCTCAGACCATTATAATGGTCTTTTGGGGAATCTTTGGGAGCTTCTAGCCAGCAGGAGATCTACATTGTTAGACCATGGTCAACACTTAGGCCATTGGTACAGAGCATCAAAATTATGTATGTTTTACTTGTTCTTTTATATTCAGTATACATCAGAAGTAGTTAGTTCATACTTCTGTTTAGATTAAACAAACTCCAGAAGTTTGGTACAGTGTACCCTGAAGGTGAAAGATTTTGTAAGTGGTCACAGGAGTTCTTCATTAAATTACAGCCTAATAATTGTGAGCAAAATGCTACTGCCATTAAGGAGCTCTGAAGAAGAAAGGTATAAACTTATTTGGTAGATCAGATGTCAATAGCCAAATGGAAGTATTATATCATTAATAATAAAATTATAATTTGGTGGCTTCTAACACCATCTACCAGTAGATTCGTTTGCATAGTTCTATTCTCTTCTGAATACATATTTAAATTCTCAGTATGTGTTTGGAAAATCTTTTGTGTTGCTTTGTTAGGGACTAATGTTCCATGTTCCTCTTCTGAGAAGTATGGTATCCCTTCATGCTTCATGAAGTCACAGGTCTCTGTACAACTTTGATTGTCCGAGCAATGACATCTATTGCTTTTTAATTGGCTCTTCTGTGGGAATCTTTCTCTTGCTTTTCAATGGAACCATTGTACATCTGAGTGTACAATATACATCAAAGCTGCTTAATCTTCCAAGCCAGGGATAGAAAGACTCAGTCAATCCTTTTATGTATAAACATGATTTCATGAGTCAAGTTGATGAAAGCTTGGGTTTTGATATATTCCAAGGTTTAATCAAATAGTACTCAGCATGCTTTCTTAGAGTTACCTCTTCTCAGTGACTGGATTACTCACTATGAAGATTAGGAAAAGAACATATTTTAATACATGCCATTGAGCTGTGCATAGGAAAAGGATATTCTCTCTGACAGCTGAGAGTTGATTTACTCAGTAAATTCACAATACACAATTAGTTCTCGGTAATTCACCCAAGAAAACATGACATTGTGTCCATATAAATGGTGATTCTGAGCACTCTTTTAGTAACTTCATCTGAGGATGAAGCTCAAGCTGAGAGTAGAACTTACGTTTTGCTGTAAATGCTCCATAACTGTCAAAAAACGTTTCTGGATACTTAGTTTATGAATTGATGCCATACCTTCTGGCCACTATAGGTATAAGACGGCTCTTAATGCCTACAGATCATGTGTGCACATGATACTTGTGATTTGCTCAATATATGCATGACTTCTTTTTTAAATTTATTTTTATTGGATACTTTTCATTTACATTTCAGATGTTATTAAAAAAGACATTTCCTTCTGATTAAGTACTCAATTTTAGGACACCATTAATCGTGTTTGCCTACAGACAAATAAGAAACAGCAAATGTTTTACATCTGATTGAACCATTGGTTAGATTTCTGTTTCTGTGTGTTCTGTCCCTAGCTCACTATTATTTTGGCTCTCTTGATCTAAAGAAGGGACATCACAAGGTCAATGAGATCATTATTCTCTCTTCTGTACCACCAATGTTTATTTTTAATTTGAGACTGGTAAATAAAGCTTTAATAGGATTTTAATGACATGTTGGACACACTTCAGTGTCCAGAGATGTGGCATCATATTCAGGATTGTCATTATCTAGATTAATTATCAATACCAGTCAGTATCATTAGAGTAATGTGAAAATGGGAGAGGTTGTAAATGACATTTTCTAGGCAGAGGGAACAGAGAAAGACAGTACTTCAAAGGCAATTATTGAGGGTTTGTTTTGAATTCTTTTTGCACAATGTGCATTTTTATTATTGTGAATCTCTCCAAAGTAATTCAAGAATGCATTCAGTTTGCTTAAATTTTAAGGTCAGTTTATCCTTTTTAAGCATAAATCATTTCCAAATGCCCTGCTATAGGTAAAGGATAAAGAAAAACCTCCTGTTGTTTTTTTTTGAATTTTTCATGCACAGAAAGAAGTGGTTTAAGTGTGGTTAAGGCAAGACTTTTGCATAATTGACAAAGCCCACTCACAGCTTGGTTCAGTTTTGAATTTTTATTAAGTAGCAGAAAGAGAACATTTAAAGAGAACACATTTTGTTTAGCTCCATGGCATATATTTATTCTATAATACCTGAAAAATAACATGCCATACTTTGTGTTCAATTATGCCTATTTGCTTTGAAGTAGTATAATCAGAAAAGTACATATTTAGGGCATCTGTACAGTTTGTATAATATTGAGCTTATGGTTTAAAAAAAAATCTTAGAAATACAAAAACCAAATAACTGAATATTATTTCAGCCTTTGGAGGCAAATATCTCTATTTGATTTGGGGAAACTTAAATACATCAATTATTAAATCCATTATTACTTTATGCACTTCATTGAAAGGAAAACTATACCAAACCACAGCTTTTAGTGCTGAAATTTAGGATAATGAATTCATGTGAAGACATTTTAAATGGCAATTGTAGTAAGCATCTCTAGTTTTAATCATGTTTATAACTTAACTGAAAGGGTGACATTGAGAGTGCCTGTGACTACCTTTAATCACAGACTGTCACTGACAACTCTGCCACCCTTGTTGTCTGACTACAAGTGATCATAAAATGAATGATGATTCCAGTGATGTGCGCAGATGCAAAAAAAAAAATAGAATAATCTTTATACCTTGTCAAGCAAAGTCTTTCAAATCTTAGTTTCTCCTATGCTACTTTTATAACAATGATTCTCAACCTGTCTGGGGTAACCCCAATAGGGTTGAGGGACCCTTCCACAGGTGTCACAGAAGACCTTCAGAAAACACAAATATTTGCATTGCAATTCATTACGTAGTAAAATTAGAGTTATGAAGTAGAAATGAATATAATTTTATGATTAGAAGATCAACAGGACCTGAGGTGGTAGCAGCATTGGGAAGTTTTAAAACCACTTTTTAATGCTGTTTGATATGTAAAATAATAAGATATTTAAATTCTTAAAATAAGGGTTTCAAAAACACCAACCCCAATTTAAGATTGTAAAAAAACGATGAAAGTTAATGACAAAGCAACGTTTAAAAATTAAAACAAAAATGGAGACACCACTTAAATTTAAAGTCATTTCAATAATCTAATAGTGAAAATAAAACTTGATCAAAATCCATGAGGTGTAGAGTTTGGAATTGGTAAAGTGTTTGAAGAGTGCTTTAGTTACTCTTCTGTTTGCTGTGATCAAACACCATGCCCAGTGGAACATGAAACAAAGGATTTAATTTGTGGCTTAGGTTTTCACAACTTGAGAGTTCATGATGGTGGGGTGAAAAGTGCCAAAGGAGCTCACATTGTCATCTGAAAGGAAAAGGAAGAGGGAGGGAGGTGTGTGGCATTAAAAATGATGGCAAAAGGATCAAAGCATTCCTTCAATGATAAACCTCTTCCAGCAAGCCACACCTCCTAATCCTTCCAAAAATTTTACCAACTGGGAACCAGGTATTCAATGAGACTATGAGGGGCAATTTTATACAATCCGCTACATGGGCTTTTAAAATCTAACTCTAGGATGCTTTTTGTTCGCTAACTAGAATAAAGTGAGGGTTTTAATTAATAATAATGTCAAATAATTTACAAATAATGGGGAAATGAAAGAAGAATTATCAATTGAATGGGAAGGAGAGGTGGAAAAATTTTATAGATAAAATGGTATTTCCTCTTCTTGAGGTGAGATTAAAATTCCGAGTTTACTCAGAGTTTTGCATTATTTGTTTGTTTGACTTGTTTTTCAATGCTATAGTTAAACAGATAAATATTTTTCCAAGAAAAGAATTGTCTAACAATTAATTGTTTATACTTCAGGGGACATCTTAGGTATGGACTCCAGGACCATGAAAATATTCCCAACATTTCCTCAGAGCTGCCATCAAAAGAAAGGACTCCCATTCAACTGCCCATCAACTTTTGAAGAAGAAGAAGAAGAATGGAATTCTCAGAACTATATAGAACACACACCCTTTCCCTTAACGTTCAGTGATCTTCTGAGAGAGACAGAGGTAAGAATGAGAGTAAGGGAATGGGAGATGATTTTAAGTAAACAATGTTTACAAGTTCAACTGTACCTATCAACTCACGGAAACTGACAGCATGCACTTCTAAAACCTGCACAAAATTGATCTACATGAAATACAAATATGGAGGAAGCACTGAATCCCAATAATAGTTCAGGAGTATTGATATTTAATATCTCCTGTGAAGGGAAGAGTCAGTATTCTTTAGTCCTGTGATCTCTTTGATAGGTCTGCCACACTCCAGAGTAGGTTTCACCCCCACAACTAGAGGAAAACACAAATTGGAGTCAGTGGAGGAAAATGACAGAAAAGAACTCGAACAAGAGTACGTGAGGAAGTGAAAACGAGGAAGATACATGCACAAGAAGTTTGAAGAGGGGGATAAATGCAATAAGAAATATTGTAGGAAACTTTCAAAGAATAAATATATCTGTATATATTTTAAAATATTGTCATCATTATAATTTAGTTTATTGATCTTTGCTTTCATGCATTTAACATCTGTTCTTTTATTCTTTTCTTTTCTTTTTTTTACACATCAAATTTTATACCCCTTCCGGTCCAACTTCTCACTCTTCCACATTCCATACCTCCTCCCTGCCCACCCATCTCCACGAAGATGACCCCACCCCACCTATCCCACTAGACCTCTAAACTCCCTGAGGCCTCCAGTCTCTTGAGGGTTAAGTGCATCTTCTCTGACTGAACCCAGACCTGGTAGTTCTCTGCTACACGTATGCTGAGAGAGTCATAGCAGCTGGTGTATGATGCCTTGGTTGGTGATCCAGTGTCTGAGAAATCTTGGGGGTCCACATTAGTTGAGACTGCTGGTCCTCTTACAGGGTAGCCTTCCTTGGCTTCCAGCTTTTCCCTAATTCAACCACAGGGGGTCAGCAGCTTCTGTCCATTCTTTGGGTATAATTATCTGCACCTGAATCTTTCAGCTGATTGTTGAGCCTTTCAGAGGACAGTCATGATAGGCCCCTTTCGGTGAGCACACCATAGCATGAGTAATGGTGTCAAAGTGTGCATATATCCTTTGGGGTCTCCCCTTGAGCTGGAGCCCAATTTGGTCCTGTCACTGAACCTCCTTTTCCTTAGGCTCTTCTCTATTTTATCCTTGCAGTTTTTTCAAACAGGAACAATTACATTATGGGTCAGAGTTTGGACTGTGGGTTGACAATCCCATCCCTCCACTTGATGCTCTTTCTTTGTACTGAAGGTGGGCTCTACAAGTTCCCTCTTCCCATTGTAGGGCATTTCAATAGGGTCCCTCCCTTTGAGTCCTGAGAGTCTCTCACCTCCCAGGTCTCTGGTACATTGTGGAGGGTGCTCCCAACCTCCTACCTCCCAAGGTTGCCTGCTTCCATTCTTTCTGTTGGCCTTCGGGATTTTAATTCTTTTCCCCTACCCAATACCAGATCACGTTCCCTTCTCCCTGGCCTGGTTTCTGTCCCAGGTCCTACCCTTCCTCTCTCTTTGTGATTGTTTGTTTTCCTTCCCAAGTGGGACTGAGGCGTCCTCACTTGGGCCCTTCAGCTTATTGACAATTTCGAGTTTTGTGGACTGAATTTTAGATATTCTATACTTTAATTTTTTGGCTAATATCCACATATTAATGACTACATAGTGTGCATATATCCTTTTGGGTCTGAGTTACCTCACTTAGAATGATATTTTGTAATTCCATCCATTTACCTGCGAAACTCAGGATGTCTTCTTTCTTAATAGCTGAGTTGTAATCCTTGTCCACATTTTCTGCATCCATTCTTCTGTCATGGGACATCTGGGTTGTTCCCAGCTTCTAACTATCACAAATAAGGCCACTCTCGACATCGTGGAACATGAGCCCCTATGGAATGGTGGGGTATCTTTTGAGTATATTCCCAAAAGTGGTATTGCTTGGTCTTCAGATTGATCTATTTCCAAATTTCTGAGGAACCTGAAAATTGACTTCCAGAGTGGTTGTACCAAATTGCAATCCCACCAGCAATGGAAAAGTGTTCCTGTTCTATACTCTACATCCTCACTAACATGTTGTCACCTGAGAGTTTGATCTTAGCCATTCTGAATGGTGTAAAATGGAATCTCAGGGTCACGGAATATTTTGGTTTTTCCATCTATGCTGATTGAGAGTTTTGCTTGGTATAGTAGCCTGGGTTGGTATTTATGTTCTCTGCATGACCTCTGACCAGGTTCTTCTTGCTTTCATAGACTCTGTTAAGAAGTTTGGTTTAATTCTGATAGGTCTGCATTTGTATGTTTCTTAGCCCTTTGCCCTTGCAGCTTTTAATATTCTTTCTTTGTTCTGTACATTTGGTGTTTTGATTGTTATGTGACGAGACGATTTTTCTTTTCTGGTCCCATTTATTTGGTGTTATGTTGGCTTCTATTACCATCATGGCAATCACTTTCTTTACGTTGGGGAAGTTTTTTTGTTGAAGATGTTTTCGAGTCATTTGAGCTGTGAATCTTCATTCTCCTCTATTCCAGTTATTTTTAGATTTGGTCTTCTCATTGTATACTGAATTTTCTGGATGCTTTGAGTTAGAAGTCTTTTATGTTTTGAATTTTCTTTGATAGTTGTGTCAATCTCTTCTATGGTATCTTCTACACCTGAGATTCTCTTTCTCTTGATTCTGTTGGTGATACTTACTTCTATAATTCCTGATCACTTTCCTAGGATTTCCATTTCCAGATTTGTGTTTTCTTTGTTGTTTCTACTTCTACTCTTGGGTCTTGGACTGCTTTATGCAATTCCTTCATCTGTTTGATTGTGTTTTCCTGTATTTCTTTCAGTGAGTTATTTATATCCTCCTTAAAAGACTCTATTATCTTCATGAGATAGGATTTTAGGTCAGCTTCCTGATTTTCAGGTGTGTTGGTGTATTCTGGGCTTGCTGTGATGCGAGAACTGGGTTCTGAAGATGGCCATGGGTATTGGTTTCTGTTGCTTATTGGTCTTGCGCTTGCCTATTGCCATCTGGTTATCCATGGTGTTTGCTGCTCTGGGTGACTCTGTACGGAATCTGCCTCTTGGCCCTGGGTTCATGTCTCCTGGTAGGTCTGTGACCCTGGCTGTAGCAGACTCCTGTGGGGCCTTTCAACAGGATTGTCTTCAGAATGGCAGAGAAGCGACTGATTTGTTGTCCTGCTGCAATAGATCTCCTTGGAGACCTCAGATTGTTGGGTCTTCAGAGGAGCAGTTAAACTGCTGCCCTTTTGAAGCTGTTTTCCAGGGGAACTATGAACTGTTATTTCTGTTTTATTGTGTGCATCAGAACTCCAGGGAGGCTTTGAGTCTTTTGAGTCAGTTGCCTTGCACAACACAGAGCTCCTGGGTTGTATTCAGACTGTTGGGTCTTCAGAGGAACAGTCACACTGTTGTACTTTGAGAAGGTGTTCTCCTGGGTGGCGATGGGGGTGTCAATGGACTGTGGTTTCTGTTTCCTTGTATGCAGTAACACTCCAGGGAGGCTTTCAGTCTTTTGGGTCAGTTACCTTGCATGCCATACAGCCCTTGGGAGGTCTTCAGACTGTGGTATTGGTTGCCCAGTTGCCCTGTGTACAGAGGAACTCCTGGGATGCCTTCAAGCTGTGGTATCCTGGATGTACTTGATCTCCTGGGATGTCTCCAGCTGTGGTGTCAGATCTCCTGGGTTCAGCAGATCTGGGATGCCTTGGGATGTGGTAACAAATGCTCTGAGTGCAGTGGTTCTTCTGGTATGCCTCAGGATACCTTGTCTTCTGGGGAGCAGACTAGGTAGCAGTCTGTCCCAGCAGAAAGGACCAGGCAGAAGAGGAGAGGCATTCAGCAGGCAGGGGTTTTGGATTGTGATGGATTTCCCAGTCCACTGGGCTCCCCGTAGCAGCTGTGGGACATTAGAAGGGTTTTTACCAAATGCTCTGAGTTTAGCATGTCTTCTCAGTTGCCTCGGTATATGGTGTCTTCTAGGGAGGAGACTAGATAACAGTCTGCTCCAGCAGAAAGGACTGGGAAGAAGGGCTCAGCATTTATTCTTTCTTTTTTTTTCCTTCTTCCTTTATTTTTTTTTTGACAGGATTTCTCTGTATAGGACTCCCTGTCCTGGAATTAGCTCTATAAAACAGGGTGGCCTCGAATTCAACAGAAATCTGCCTCCCTCTGCCTCCTGAGTGCTTGAACTAAAGTAATGTACCACCAGTACCTGAATTGTATGCACAAAATGGCCATGGTATTAAAGCAAATATTAAGGACTAAGTGTTATTCTAAGTGTTAAATGTATTTTCACACATTTTCTAGTTGTCCCCAAAGAATGTTCTTTCTTTAATAAATGGAAATCAACACAAAACCTCAGAACTGGTCAATATACAGTGAATAAAACAAAACAAAACAAACAAAAAAAAAACAAACTGGGCAGTGCTCAGCCTTATCGAGTACATCTACATCACAACCCCTCCTTCTTAGATTCAGGAATATGTGAAGGAGAGTTGATGGAACAATTGAAAGAACCAGAGGATATAATAATTACAAGAAAATTATATTTTACAGACAAAACAGGATATATTCACATATGAACACACAATGGTGATGGCCGTATGCACAAAATCTAAGCAAGCTTAGAGAAGGACAAAAATTCGAGCGTGGAGAGGGGACACAGACATGAAGTTCTACTCTAGTTGTAGGAACTGTTGGTAATTGAGAGCTGTTGTGAGAGAGAGCCAAGGTTCTTTAAGGTGTGTTCCAAGATAACACTTGTCAATGCTTGGTCACATACCCTACAGTTCACAGGTGACACAAATTTTTACTGACTCAATGAGGTCAAGTAAATAAAATCACTAAGGTGAGCTGATAGGGAAGGGGTTGGTGAATCAAGGAAGACACTGGGGATGAAGGTGATTCAGTTCATTGCATGAAGTTCTCAAAGCAATACAAAATATATACTTAAAAAGTAAGTGGTAAAGTGGATATAGTAATGGGTACCTATAATCTCTTTATTTTGGAGGTGGAAGCAGTCAGGTCAGGAGTTCAAAGCCATCCTCAGTCAAACTGAATTCAAGGCAAACCTGAGCTACATGAAAATGCATCTAAACACACACACACACACACACACACACTCACACTCAGACACACACTGACAATCACACACACTCACACACACACTCACACACATACACACTCACACACACACACACACACACACACACACACACACACACACACACACACACACACACACACACACGCAGGAAGGTGTGGACGGGGTAGACAGGCAAGAGGGAGACAAAGACAGAGATAGAGACAGACATATGCTTGTGTATGTGCATGTTCACACTTCCCAAAACTAAATAAGGGATCAACTTTGAATTTAAGCTATACAAATAAATAAAATTTGCCTTCTTATACCAGCAGAAGCAAATTTAAACTAGAGTTAATGTGCTTACCTCATAATTTTGTGCTGTAGATTACTAGGCTATGTGCTTGGAAATTCTGTTGAGCCTCCCTGTGGTCAATAATATTATCTCATAATTGTACATGAGCTTAAGAGCTTCCCCAGAAAACAGAAGAACCAGTAACTAAAGAGAGAAACCATTTTTCTGTCCCTTTGCTGTTTTAGTGAGAATTGTAGCTTGTTCCTCTTACAGAACATATCCATACGGGAGGGTCCTGTTTAATGAAATATTGCCACAATAAGAAGTCCATATGGTTGATGTGGCATGGATTTTAATTATGTAATGTGTATATGTATCTTAATTCAAGATTTTTTAAAAAATTATTTATAATTATATCATTTCTACCCTGTCACTCCTCCTTTCCATCCTCCCTTCAAAACTTCATTTCCTCTCAAAATCATAGCATTTTTTTTACTTAATGGACACATATTTATATATACATATATACATTTATACATATATACACATATACACACACACATATATATACACACATAATATTCACATATATACATGTAAACATATAGACATACACATACATACTATATTTATGTATATGAATATTATTTTACTTCTGTCTGACCATTTATTTTTGGCTAACTGAGGGTGATTATTCTTGGAAAAACTCATTCTCTCTCTCTCTCTCTCTCTCTCTCTCTCTCTCTCTCTTTCCCTCTCTGTCTCTCAGAAGTTGCTAATTACTTGTAGAACTCAGTCTAAGGAGAAGACTGTGGGACTTCAAGGTTCCACATTATAATGTCAGTTAGAATTTAAATTATTTAGGGCTTTGGGGCTGTATGGGTGTGAGTTTACCTATGAGCATGACATCTCTCTTCTTTTATTGGATATTTTTTATTTACATTTCAAATGCTATCCCCTTTCTCAGTTTCCTGTCTATAAAACTCCCTCCCCACCCCCTCTGCTTTGATGAGAGTGTTTCCCCACCCCCATCCCTTCCCACCTTCCTGCCCTGACATTGCCCTACAGTAAGACATTGATCCTTGGCTGGACCAAGGCCTTCTCCTCCCATTGATGCCCAACAAGGCCATTCTCTGCTACATATGCAACTGGAGCCATGGGTCTGTCCATGTGTACTCTTTGGATGGTAGTTTAGTCCCTGAGAGCTCTGGTTTGTTGTTATGGTTGTTCCTATGGATTTACAAAACACTTCAGCTCCTTCAATCCTTTATCTAACTCCTTCATTGTGGACCCCATGCTCAATTCAATGGTTGGATGATGGCATCTGCCTCTGTATTTCTCAAGCTCTGGCAGAGCCTCTCAGAAGACAGCTTTATCGAGCTCCTTTCAGCATGCACTTCTTGGCATCAGCAATATTGTCTGCGTTTGGTGACTGTATATGGGCTGGATTCTCAGGTGGGGCAGCCTCTGGATGGCCTTTCCTTCAGTCTCTGCTCTAAAGGTTTCTCTCCTTCTAAAACTGTAAGTTTTGAATGCCAAGTCATTAAGGTTTGTTAAAAATAACATTAGCAACTGATCCATCATGCTAGCCTGATTCTGGATATCTTAAGGGTAAAGGTACACATATTAAGTTGTGAGCCATATTTTTCCATCATTCAATTTATGTTTTTGAATTTATTTTTATTGCTATGCACATGTCTGTCTCTGTGTGTAAACACTGTGTATGTCAGTACCTTGAGAGGTAGAAAGAGGGAGGTGGAGTTTCTGGATCTGCAGTAACACATTATTGAAAATTATTCAGTTTGAGTTTTGGGATCTGATATCACATATATTAGAGGACCAAGAAGGCTTTTAGCCCATAAGCCATTTCTCTGTCCCTTCATCATGTAATTTAGTGTAACCCAAAGTACTTAATAGTACTTGTAAACGAAAGCATAATATATTCATTTTTCCTGCCTTCTGTATTTTACCTTATCCCTGCTTAGGCATAAAACAAATGGTGAAGTAATAATGAAATTTTGGCAAATTTACAGAGTGATTTATAGTTATTTAACAGAATAAACTGCATGTAGATAATGTAACATGATGCAGATCATAAAATTATGTCCTGGTGTGCAACTAAATTCTAAGGCCACTTTATGAAGAATTCTACTATTCGTAGTGTACTTTCTACTATCTAAAGCACATGATGGAATAGCCATGAACAACCCACTCTTCGAATTCAAAGCCACAGGTCAGTGAATATGGTGCCAAGAAAATTAAATGTGTGCCCAACTAGCAAAATGCTGTAAGTGAATTTGAAGGCCTCACGAGAGCACATCAGTCAGAAAATGCCATCAAGTCAGCCCAGTTTACCTCCTCAGCCCTTTATAAGGAAGAATTATTGGGGAACTCAAGGTTATAAAATGATAGCTCTTCTTGGTATAAGTGCAGAGTATTGTGTTTATGAAGCTGCTTCATTTAATAGTCACTTTTGGACACAAAGAGTTCTCAAATGTATGTAAAACATAGTAGATTTATTCAGTCCTCATAGAACTTAGCTGGAGAGACTCTGTGACCTTCAGAAATTGTTCAAATGATTTTTAGCACATAATTCTGAGTGCTCCTTGGATTTCTTATGACTGACAAATAACTTTGAGAACAAAGGAGGAAATAGGTGACTGTCTGCATGTGCTATTTATGTCAAATAAATTTAGGCACTTTATGTCTTCTAATCTCAGAATTCTATTTTAATTTTTATTTCACAGGTAAAAACACTAAGAAAAAGAAGGGCAGAAAAGACAATAATTTACTAAATCTAAAGTGCTAGTAGGTGGTTGACCAGATAGTCAAACCTCTCAGAGTTATTCAAACCAGTGTAATGAACTTCTGCCTCTCAGAACACAAAGGTCTATGTGGTCTTTGTCCAAGTCCTAAGAAAGTCCCATTCTACATGATCTATCCATGGTCCCTGTCAGGCTTTCTGTTAGTAGAATGTTCCTTGAATGCCTACGGTAAAGTTTTTTGAGCTATAAATGGCAATATACAGAATATCCTATTAAATTCAAATTGCAGAGAAGTAATGCTTTGTGTGTAAGGAGGGTCCAAATATTTCAAAGAAAATATTTGCATTAAAATACATACTTACAACATTCCCTCAGTTTAAAATTTTCTGACCATCTTATCTGCTAGAAAAAGGAAACACAAAACATCAGAAAACAGTTTTTCCTTTCCCCCAGGATTTATAATAATAGTTTAAAGGAGGCAGATGAAATATTTTAAGGAACCCTTGCCCAGTGAAGTGGGTTGGTATGACTCCTAGAGTCTTTCTTCCTTCACCTCCCATCTTCTTCTTATTACAGATGAATTTTGCAAATCTGGTACACATGCCCCTTTTTTGTAGTGAAAAGCACGACGATGCCTATCTTCCATTGTCTACTTTGTTGATTAGAAAAACATGAAAATATTCAAAAGGCTGTTTAAAGTGGATCTGTCAGAATTTCCTGGTAGTTTCAAATGATCAAAGATTACTCTGAATGAAAAATAGTCTTACGATTCAAGAAAGGCAAAGTGAGTGCTCTCTAAAGCCAGCTCCAGTGGCTACCACACAGTAGACTGTGCACTGAGGAATGGGAAGGCATTGTCAGTGTATCTGAAAGAACATAAAAGCCTCTGGGGAAACTATGTAAATCAGAACCCTAATTCTATAATACAAAATATAGTCTATATTATATCCCCATTCTTTTAAAATCATTGCTGCTATTCTGGGATAAAATAATTGTTGTCTGTAGGAATTAGATTGTCCATATAGTTTCATCCCACATTGTCTCATAGATCTGTAGTCAATTTGAAAGACATTGCACATCATTTTCAAAATAGAATTTTAGACTCCAAGGAGTAGAGGTCACCACCCTAAGAGGGATAAATATTGAAAGTTTATGAGAAGATTTTGTGAAAAATATACATATTTGATCCTGAGAATTCTTAAAGCAGGTGATTGTCAATGGTAAAAGGAAAGTTAGGAATGGGATCTTATTTTAAAATGTTCCTTTAAGATTGAAATAAAAAAACAACCAAATTTGTACTGTGGTAGTTCCATAAATGCTTCAGATCATTGCATGTGTGTTTTTTAGTATATTAGTTATCTGTGACATGTATTATAGTGTTGTTCTACAGTAACCATCCACAATCAGGAACTTAGTATTGTGGAATTAATATTGGGTCCATAGGTTCTTTTTCATCATAGTAACTCAGGTCTCAGCTGGATATGGTAGATGTCATTTTGATTGTGGTCTATTGTCATCCAGGACAAATTCAAACTCCAGAAGACCATAGCCCTGCTAAATTTATTCATCATAATGAAATAATGCAATTTGTTTCTCTCAACATCCAAAGGCCAGAAAAATTTTAGTAATAAAAAACAAGGGTGGGGGTGGGGATTTAGCTCAGTGGTAGAGCACTTGCCTAGGAAGCGCAAGGCCCTGGGTTCGGTCCCCAGCTCCAGGGAAAAAAAAAAAAAAAAAAAAAAAAAAAAAAACAAGGGTGACTGAAGAACTTATTACTACAGTCAGCTTTTAAAAGTGTACTGTGGCTAAAAAACTGAGTCTATATGCAAGTGAGAAGTAAAAAGTAAATTAAAGAAAACAAGTTGATGATCTAGAATATTTTATGATAATTTACTTGCCAGGCCCTTAACATCAGACATAATTCTACTGTATTATGGGGGACAGATAGAGTCCCTTTTGCATGATCATGGTTTTGCAATTCACTTGCAAACTGTCCACAATCTACACAATACAAACTTCCATCAGGAGCATGTCTAATTTTGAATTTGCTGACTCTGAAAATATTGTCTGTTTCACTGAGACACTATGGATCAATGAAACAGGTCAAAGATTATCACATTCTGAGGAACACAGTCTCAGGAAAAATACACCCAAGTTGTTATCATCGTTGTGTTTAAGATGAAGGTTGATTTGTATTTCAAAGATTGCAAGAATTCTCATGAATTTATTTTATCCTTTTTAGCTATCTTTGACTATTCTTTCCTAGAAAATAGTTAGACTATGTATATATTGCCTTTATAATGTGGTCATCAATTTCTAGAAAGCAGTATTTGGTCATTACAAGCCTGATTCCTATGGGGTGATAATTAAGTGTGTTGTTTTTGGTGCTATTTCTCCTGAGCCTAGAATAATCACCTCTCTCTCTCTCTCTCTCTCTCTCTCTCTCTCTCTCTCTCTCTCTCTCTCTCTCTCTCTCTGGGGCAGGTACTAAAGGTACAATAGGAAACAAAATGTCTAAATCCTTTTAGTGAGATCTATTCATCTATTATTTTTTAAATAATTGACTTCTATTTAATTCGTTTTTAAATTAATTATTTTATTTGTTTATATTTCAAATGTTATCCCCCTTCCCACTCTCCCTTCCATGAACACCCCACCGCTTCCCCTCCTCTTTGCTTTTAAGAGGGTGCTCCCTTAGTTTCCTACCCACCCACTCCCTCCTCACCCCTCTAGCATCCCCCTTCTCTGGGGCATCAAGTCTCCACAGGACCAAGCATCTCCCCTCCCACTGATGCCAGATGAGGCAGTACCCTGTTTCATATGTAGCAGGAGCCATGGACTGGCCCATGTGTGCTCTTGGTTGGGGGTTTACTCCCTGGAAGCCCTGATGGATCCAATTAACTAATATTTTTGTTCTTCCTATGGGGTTGCACTCACCTTCTGCTCCTCTAGCTTTTCCCCTATCCCTTCCATTGGTGTCCCCCAGGTCAAACAAGGATGTCCAACTGATACAGATCTGAGATCTACACCAGGACCCACATCACAAATAAAGAGAACCATCTACTGAGTATTGACCTCTGGCATGTACACATGTGTTCAAACACACAAAAGGCATAGATAAATAATAAATAATCAATTAAAAATAAATAGGACAGATGATTATTTAAAGGCAAGATGTATTCATATGATATACTAAACATCCTATGGTTCCAGTTTCTGAGTTAACCCACCCAACAACTTTTACTCAATATAAAAGATCTAGTAAGAAAGTACACTTTATGTCATGCATAATGGTCCAACTGTTAAATCACATTGGCCTTGAAAAAAATGGGTTATTACTGTCTCTTGTCAAATAACTCCACACTCAATATAGCTTGCTATTAACATCAATCAAAACACTTTGGATGTAGGATATAGAAAGACATAAAATACATTGTTTCAGCTCACAAAGTATATTATGTAGAATTGGTTTAGGAATACCAAAAGCAAAAGAGAATCCCATAAGAACACAGGGAATACAAGGACAGCTTCCTTGAAGCATTGAGGTAAAAAACTGGAGTTTGTACTTGAGCCAAGATTCCAGATCCCTGACTTTACTAAAGGAGAAAGACGATGGTAGTGTTGGTCTTTTGGAAATGTTTTTAGAATAATGGTTCTGGTAGATGAAACATCAAACTGGACCAATTTCTACTGTTAACAATTGAAACTCTGTTGAGAAGTACTTGCTAAAATAAGTGATTCAGATTCAACAAAAATAGTGAGATCCTCCTCTTTGCTCTGTGCTAATGCCCTACATTCCCATCCATTGCTTCTATTAGCAAAAGCTAAGAAAGAGGTTCCTTAACATAAAACAAAATAGCTTGTGAAATTTCAATTCCAGTATCACACAGCTGAACACAGCGGGGAAGATTGATAGATGAGTGACAACAGCGGCATCAACAGAGAAAGAGGGTGAGTAGCTGCAATTGAGAGCTTCTTCGGGTTGGGGATTTAGCTCAGTGGTAGAGCGCTTGCCTAGGGAAGCGCAAGGCCCTGGGTTCGGTCCCCAGCTCCGAAAAAAAAAAAAAAAAAAAAAAAAAAAAAAAAAAAAAGAGCTTCTTCACAGAGAGTGGAGCACAAACAGTCGGGTGATAGAACACCAGGTAGTGTTTACGGGTGGAACTCCCCTCCTAAATCTGAATTACTGTAAGGACACTGAGTGTATAGAATCTGCCAGTGTGCAAGAAGAAGCCCTCCGTGGTGTTTTATAAAATTTTAAATATTCATATAAGGCATCGTAAATGAACAGGCATGGTTTGACATCAAATGGTGAATAATAACACTGCCAAGAAGACCTAAACTCTAGCATGATAGAAGAGTATATTACTAATGAACGTTCAAGAGTTAATCTCACATTCTTACTCACTGTCAATCATTCATTTACTAATATTTTAGTGGGTTAGAAAACTGTTCAAAATATCTGATAATGTCTGTGTCGTCAGTTAAATCTTAAAACAACTGTTCATATGAGTTTGAAATTATTAGGAATGAGCAGTTGACATGACTCATACGGTTATACAGGTTGTACTATCAACTGAGAGCTATGTATCCTATGTACAATATACTTTAGAAATGGGAACAGGGTGCATGGACATCATGAGAGGCTTAAATTTTGATGAACAATCCTAAAATAATGAGCTGGGGAGATGTCTCAGCCATGAAGAGCACTGCTTATCCTTCCAGAAGACCTAGGATTGATCTCCAGAACCCACACGACTACGCATGACACTCTAACTCAAGTACCAGAAAATGGGATTTCCTTTCTTGCCCTTTGAGGACACTAGGTACACAGTTGGGGCAGGAAAATCATCCATTCACATAAAATATTAATAAGTTTTAAAAAATAATTGAAATATTTTATCAGCCTATTTTCATCTTGAACAGCTTTGAACGACTGCAATTACTGTAAAGAAATCAGATTGTGAATCCCTATTTATCATTGTTAAGATATCAATGTAATCAAGTGGATTTATGAGTAATACTTCTGTGTCATTAACAGCTTTTCTCCACATAGTGTGACATAAAATAAACAATATATGAGGTGAATATTCATTTATTTTTGATTCATGGTTTCAGGGAATTTCCATCTAATATAATAGAGAAGACATGGTTGAGACAGTTCAGTCTGTAGTCCTAGCAGGAGGTGAGGCAGCTACTCAAATGGAAGCCACCATTCAAGAAGCAAACAACTAAATAACAGTAGAAACTAGATATAGCATTCAAGGTTATGTTCCAGTTGGCTTGCCACTGCCAACCTGGGGCTACATCTCAAAGAACCCCCATTCTCCCTCATCAGCACTGCAAGCTAAGAACAAGTGCTGAAACTCATTGGGTTCAAGGGCCATTCTATACTCAAACCATACCATGATCTTCATTTTTGAGCATTTGTGTTTGTCTGCATTACATCATTTATTTGTACCTTGAGATCAGCACTTTTTTGCATTCATTAAATGGGAAAATGAATGAATTACCAATCAGGACTGCTGTGGGGATTGAAGAACAGACATAGCTTTAAAGGACTTAACAGAAACTTTAATATTCCAAACCTTCACAACGACAGTCTTTATATTTCATGGTTATTTTTTCTAAGTTTGTTAGTTCCTTTCACATGAAGTTGCCATCATTATCAAATAAATTACAATATGTAAAGTACAGGAAATAGTTCTGGGAACTTGAGAAACATTATATATTTTACTTTTCTTATTAAATAATACCATTATAAGAGGAACAATTATCATAAGTGTTGTATGGTCAGGACAATATTTTTGTTTCAACTAAGAGTTTTAAGATGATAAAGTACACTCCATAATTTTGGATAATATTTTTACTAAAATTAGTTATATGAGTGTGTGTGTGTGTGTGTGTGTGTGTGTGTGTGTTAAATCCATGTTCCCCTACACACCACTCCATTATTTCTCCTCTTTATATTGTATCTGGTATAACATAAGTGTTTCACATTACAGGTTATCAAAATCTATAGATGATGCATTGCCAGTTTCACGGAAAACTTTGCAGACATAAGATCAACCTAGTATGCTAGCCAGAGCATCATTTGAACCAAAGTTGTTTTAGGCATCTCTTCTTTTTCTGTCCCTCCCATGAGCCAACATCCTTGACTAGCTATGTGCTATGCTTTCAAACATATAGTTATATTGATGTTCATCAGGTTTAATCAAAAGCTAATTTTCAAGGCTATAAAGTGAAATTACTATGATATAATTGTGAGTGCTATTAATATTTTCCATGGTAAATGTCATTGATTTTATTGCTACAATTCTAGCAATGAGAATAACATTGGCCCATGTGCACGTGTGTATGTCTGGGGGTTTATTTGTGAACCATTGCTTTCGTTATCAGCACAAGTGGCAGGCTTTATGAAAAGATAATAAGACATTTAAAAGGCTTCCTAACTTATCTTACCACATTTGTCTTCATCTATGAATCTGTCATTAACAAAAGTGTAGATCAGCATTCCTGGCAATTTCCATGAGCATTTTTCATTACAGTTAGGAGGCTTGGATTTGACGAAAGGACATTGAACTATACATGCTCTCAAGGAAGTGATTATTATTTCTTTAATTATGAAATATGTTTATGTAGGGTAGGCTAATTAAATTTTCATGTAACAAATTAAAATTCACATATAAACAGAGATGCATAAATATTCTTTCATGTCTCAAATTTTGACCCACAATATTAAAGACAATAAAATGAGTAATAGATTAGGCAATTATTTTCCATTAACACAAAATTTTTGTCCTGAACCCTGGGAACTCCAGAGGTGTGCAAACTGATTCTGTGGAATTAAAAGAAATAGACAAATAAAAATAAAAGGCATGTTTCACTGTGGAGCTTAGGTGAGCTTTCTTCTTCATGGCTCTGCTGTTGAAGAACGGCGGTCATTTAAAGAGGACTCTCATCATTTCATGGGAGCAACATAGATGTAAACCCTGCTGCCATTTTAACAATTAGACTTCCTCACTGAAGACAAAGCCCTAGATTAACTGTTCTTGAGGTAGAGAGGATCACTCCAGACAATTGATCTCAGTGGCTGTGAACTTGTTATTAGCTTTGAAAAAGGGTTTTTCCTGTAAATAAATTCATATTGGAAAAAAGAAATAAAAGAGCATTTCAAAAGGACAATAGAGTTGCTCTCATTGACATGGAAATGGAAGGATAACATCTACTTTTCCAACTTTTATTTATTTCTGAAGCAGAATCGGTGTTCCTAGGGCTTTTCTATAGAAAGTCTGTGAAACATAACAGATCTGTTTTTTTTTTTTTTTTTAGGTTCATTTTGCAGTTGAAGATTATGCTATCCCCTCAAACACATATCGATTCTTATCAGGTATAATAACAGACTATTTTAAAGAAACAGACTATCACTCTGTTCGTGGTGTATTGTTCTGTGTATCATTCCTTGGTTCTTGTGCTCAGCATACTCTAACTTAGTATGGTGGTGAATGCCTGCAATCTATGCACTAATCAGGTGGAAGGGAGATTAGATAATCCTCAAAACCATTTTCTAGTTAAAATTAGCAAGATAAAGGCAAACTTAGGCTACATGAGATCCTGTTTCAGTTTTTCAAAGAACGTAATTTTAAAAATAAACAGTTTATCGGGGGATATGAGCTTACTTTTGTCATATACCCAGTCATTAATAATGCCCAAGCTTCATGCCTTAATTTGATGGTTATGAAACAAGCCTGGAATGAGAAGTATGCTGACACAAAGAGACTAAATAAAGATGAAATGGCCTGCCCAAAGTCAGTAGAGTGAAACATTACTAGAATCTTTGTTTACCAGGAGTGAGCAGGGATATGCACACACTCTTGTTCTCACCTCTAATTTTGAATAGACTACTCAGTAGAATTGTTCAGTAAGACTGCAGGTTCATGAAAATTCTAATGTTCATATCACCAATACTTTCTAAATATCTTTTAGCTGTTTTATTTCATTCAATTGAGATTTCTATCCAAACATAATTTCAACTCTTAAGAGTAAAGCAAGCAACCTGGCTAGAAAAAAATATAGAACAAAAATGCACATGTACACGCACATACACACACATGCACATGCACACACACACACACACACACACACACACACACACACACGTGCACACACATATCTATTTATATTTGGGGTCAAGCTTAGGACCTTGAGTGTGTTAAGCAAGTTCTTACTACTGAAGTAATCTGCATTCTCAGCCAAGAGAATCTGTAAATACACACATGTTCTGAGTACAAATACTCAATGTAAATAGAGTAGGAGCACTGATCAAGAAGGTCAGCCATTCCTGCTCTGAATGATTCCGTTTTTTTTTTCTGCATTATGCTAATTTTGAAGAATGCATATATGTGATAATTGTCTTTAGTATCTAAACAGTGGTAATTGGT
Source organism: Rattus rattus (assembly GCF_011064425.1). Lineage (NCBI taxonomy): Eukaryota > Metazoa > Chordata > Mammalia > Rodentia > Muridae > Rattus > Rattus rattus. The sequence goes on along the minus strand of NC_046160.1, from coordinate 106,750,225 downwards.
AGATGTGGGTAGATTGAGTAAGGAAGCCCTGGATCTCCTCATTTTGCAATCACTGCAATTTTTAGTACTTCAGAAATATTTTGCTGGCTATAAAAGTTATTGAAATTATATTTTAGTTGGATTTCTCACTACATAGGAGCTTTTTATGTTGTAGATCCCAAGACACTGATAGAAACATACTGCCTGACTGTGAAGAAAAATAATTTTGTAAGAGAGATATACATTTCTACAGTTTTTAAAAGGATTCCCGAAATTCAAGCATTTGACAGAACAATTTTCTAATATTTTCAATTAAATAAGTAAAAAAAGTATAAGGTGAAATATTCACTTTAAAATTTTTCTTTTGCAAAATAAAATCAAATGCACTAGGTGAATAAGTGTATGCTGGGTTTTCGAAGCACTCAAAATATGTGTTTTAATGAAATAGACAGTTTTGAAACCCAAGATCATAATGAGTCCACTTAATGTACAATTGAATTTTTTAAAAGCTCTATTGCATTGTACGTGAACCTCAGTTCGAATGCATAGGAATATGTGGAACCTTATTAAACAGACCCTCTTTGTTTATTTAGTATTTTAATTTTAAAAGAATTCATTTATAGACATCAAATATCTTGAATGTTGTTTTAAATTTATTAGGCAATTTCCATTGTTTTTTGTGCATAAGGGTTTAATACATTTGTATGTGGGCACATGTTCATCTCTATGTGGAGACTCGAGGTCAACTTCAGGTATCATACAAGAGATGTCCTCCATTTTTTAATACAATGGATTCTCTTTTTTGCCTGGAACTAACTGATTAGACTATTCTGGTTGTCTAGTGAGCTCCAAGAAGCCCCCTATCTCTGCTTCTCCAAATGTTAGCATTTTAAGCAAACAACATTGTGCACAATTTGTTTATTTAAATTTCTTTTTCCTGTTTTATTTGAATAAGTATTTGTCTGCATATATGCATAAGCACAACATATGTGTTATGTACACATCAAGGACAAAAGGTGGTATTGGATCCCCTAGAACTGATGTCACAGATGGTTGTTAAGTACTATGTAGGTGATGATAACTGAGAAAATGTTCTTAACTGCTATCTGAGTCATCTCTTTAGCCCTGCATCCAAATAGTTTTATTTCCTGGATTATAGGTAATCAAATTTAAGCATCTCATGATGCCATGGCAAAGACTCCCAAATGATCAAAATCCCTAGACCTGTGAGTTTTGCTTTTTTTTGTTTGTTTGTTTTCCTGTTTCTGTTTTTGTATTATTTATATTTAAAGATTAAATCATTTAGATACCTTTTATTTTATGACATTTTCATATTTTTCTTGTCACATAAAGTAGTATTATTATATATTTAGTATTAATTGTTGGGCCCTTCCACTGGATTTAGAAAATAAAAATTTGAAATTCTATCAGCTTAAATGTGTTCAATAATCTAAATAATGAAGTACAGATATTGGTTGAAATGTATCAAGGATTTTATATACAAGTATAGGAGCAATACATTAAAAGAAATTAAGCTCTTCAATTCTGCATATTTTCATAAACCTCATCAGTCATTTCTGGTTAAAACACATACAAATATTCTGTTACATAAAATGCAAAATAAGGTAGTTAAGGGTTAAAGTACATTTTACATCCACCATGTAACAATTAGGTGCTTTTTGGTCAAGGGTGGAAAATAATTACCATTGTTTCAAAGACAGCTATTTATCACATTTTAGAGCTTATCCTGTGATTTGCATGTATTATAAGGCATGCCGGTTTTGATCATTCGGATTCTAACACCAGGCTCATTATTGCGTGATTTGTAACAGGGTTCTTACCATGAATGATGAAGTACCTGCTACTCCTATTATCATTCCTCCGAGAGTACCTGTCTCTCGAGCTGCTAAAGATCACATTATATATAAGCTTCAGCAGTTGAAAAGGCCAGTGGAAAGCTGTAAACTAAAAGGTCATTCCTCATGTGATTCAGAGAATCAAAATAGTTCAGTTGTAGCTAATTAAGTTACCTCCCATCTTGTCAACTCTACATGCACATTGGAAATGATTAGGGAGTTAGATTTCACCCCTGAAACAGCCCTTGTGCTCTGAGCACATCCTTAGCAAGAAATCCGTCTTGAGTTGAAGCTGTGCTTAATCAGAATAAACACTCTTCGAACCTCTCATTGTTCCCCCAGTATAGGTATCCCAGACTTTCCCTGCTATGTTAGGAAACAATCCTGGGATGTTCATATCATTCCCACTGCCTCCAAACTTCTCTAGCTTTTATCATTGATTCTGTATAAAAGAAGTTTTATTTTAAAAAATGTTAAAAGAAATGAGTTCCTAACCTGTTTCATGAAACCCTCTCAACTCTAGACAGCTTTGTACTCAGGAGACCTGAAGGCAGTGGCCCTACAGCTAATAGAAAAGGAACTCTGTGACCTTGAAGTCACATACTTGTTAGCAATCACAGCTCATGTGAACGTAAGTGATTCAAACACTTAGAGCAGTCATGGAAGGAAACAGTGCATTCCACAGAATAACCTTCTTACAGTTTCTAAGAAATTAGCCGTTTAAATTATGCTTAGAATAAAGAATTACAAGGATACAGGCATGTATTCAGACATCTTAAGGGTACAGATGGTTGGGTCTAATAGAGTACAATGAGAATAAGTCACTGGGATATGTGCAAAATTGTGACATTCAACACTCATCATAACTCAAATCACCTTCTTCACCTGAGGTCTTCTTATTACACACCATTGCCATGAATATAATGTTAAACTAAAAAAAATACTAATCTCATACTTCATTAAAAGCCTATAAGCAAAATGCTTACACAACTTTTCTGCATTAAACATAGTACTTTAGTAATAACATACATTTGATTGCCTAAATTTATCAGGTTCTACAAAATAGCTTACCAATGTACAATGTTTTCTCCAACTCATGAAATCAGCTACTCGCAGTTTTGACTCTTTTCCAATAAGTAATTAAGGCTTGGTGAAAATCTGGAGACAAAATGCATGCCAGGCAGAAGAAAGAAAAATTATGGGTAAATACATAAGCAATAGTACAAGCTATCGGTGAAAATGTCCAGGAAAACCCTCCCTAGGACAGCAGCAGAAATTCCAATAGGCTATGAACTTGCTTTCCTTCTAAAATGTGCTCGTGTTTTCCAATTTAATTATTAAATAAGAAATGCCTCTTTTTCCATAAAATGATCATTGTACCTTATGAAACAAGTATCATTTAAATATTGACAAAGACACCGGTCTCAAACTTGTATGGCTGGGTAGATACTAATACTGAGGATGGGGTTTGGTAGAAGTAACCATAACAAAATGGCATGCATTGTTTTCAATTCATTCAGGAGCGTTTTCTGAATTATGTGCCATCTTGGTGTGTGTGTGTGTCTGTGTGTGTATGCTTGTGTAAATATTTGTGAATGTACAAGCATGCATGTGATTGACGAAGCATGCTTGGTCCTTTAATTGTCTACTTCTGTCACTCAGTAGATACATGATACAGAGTCCTATCCTGAACCTTCAGCTCACAAGTTAAACAAGGTCAGCTGGACAGGAACTATGTGAATCATCCTGTCTCACCTTCCTCGAAAGAAGAATAAACACCGTCTATTCTCCCAGGATTTTACTTGCGTGCTGAGGATTGAAACAGGAGGACTTCATGCTTATAAAGCAAACACTTGGCCAAAAAAAAATCTAGAACTAGAAATCTAGATCTAGAATATTTTGATGCTTTTCAAAATATGATATGCCTAAGAAAATTTTTTCAATATTCATAATAATTAAAGCACCAGTGTTGACCATGATTCTTAGACTAAATCAAGTATGTCATCTTTATAACTGTTGTTAAAATACATTTGATCAGTCTTTTCTCTTTGTTGTTATCCTAATTTTTCAACCAGGCTTCTGTTTTGCTTCTTAACCTCTTTTATAATACTGCCCTGGTTCACAAGAAATTCAGTGTTCACTTCTTGTGCTTCATTACTTTTCATATAGATTTTATAAAGATACCTCATGTACTTCTTGATTGTAAGATAAAATAAAAAATAAGCACGGACTTTCTGTGTAAATATTGCTTCTAATCTTTTTAAGGTATAAACGGTTTAAAATATAAGTGTTAAGTAAATTGATGTCACATCATTTAGGAAAGATAGTAAAAAATTAAGTAGATTAATTCTACTTATATTTTGGCATATAAGTAGATGTCAAATATACTCTGGAATCTGTAAAATGAATTACATATAAGAATAGCTTTCACACATTGAGGATTAAGAGGTGTGGGAATATGAGAGCTTGGAAAATGAAAAATCATGTAATTCTCTCGGCTTACTAGTTACAGGTTATTTTCTGGGTCTATATACAGAGCAAAATCCCAATGAAAGACTCTAAAAACTGACCAAGTGTAAAAGACAGAGATCAAAGTGTATGAGGGTGAAGACAAGGGAGACAGGGGGATACGCAGTCTTGGAAGACTCCTAAGGCTTTGATTGAATATTGATCTGAACAGTCATGCAGCTGACCTACCTGTCATGGGGAAAGAACCACTGCGAAGCAGATACAACAAACTCCAGAGCTACAACTAGATTTCATTCTAGTCAGTCAAGGCTGAAAGACCTCAGAATCTAAATTGTTTCGACAAGAGAGCTTTTAGAAAAGAATTATTCTTTTAATAATCAGTATGTTAATTGATGTGTCCTGACCTTTTTTATTTTAATTTTCTTGGATATTTTATGTATTTATATTTCAAATGTTATTCCCTTTCTTCCCTCTCCCATACCCCGTTCCCCTCCCCCTGCTTCTTCGAGGATGATCCCAAACCCCAATGGAGGAGATAGAGAAAGGACTGAAGGAGATGAAGGAGTTTGCAACCCCATAGGAAGAAAAACAAATCCTAATCTTTTATTTGAGGGGGAGTGTGTCGCTTAAAAATATCAACTGACTGGAAGTAGCATATATCTAAATTGAAGAACAATATTTAAGAATATACTCAATAACATCTTTACTCATAATAATTCACAAAATAAGAAAGAATAGTAATTTCAGTAACTAAATATTGAGTGATGAAGGTGAATCATCAGAAAAATCCTTCTAGAATTAGTCAGCCTTCTGGCAGGTGGCTAGAGCTTGTTCCCACTTCTCCCTTCTTCAGCAGCAGTGGATGCAGTCCACTGCAGACTAGTGAGTTCTAGCATAGGTGAGTTATGATCCAGTCCATCAGGTTAAGTTATAAGAAATAATGTATAAGGAAAATGCTTTTGATTGATAAATAATACAAGTGATGAAGTTTAGGGGATAAAAAAGAACTTGGATAATGATTATTTAGAAATAAAAAATATGCTTCAGAGGAAAGATGTTTAAAGTTGGTAAATGTTGGCAAGTGCAAGTGATAAGTGTTGGGGGGTCTAATAAGATTTTTTAAGGTATATAAATGCAAGTTATAGAAATGTACAAAATAATTTAAGAAATGGGAGAACTTTAATATTCCCCCCACATGCAATATGTGTGTGTGTGTATATATATATATGTATATATATATATGTATATATATGTATATATGCGTGTATATATATGTATGTATATATATATATTGTGTGTGTATGTAATTTTATTGGATATTTTATTTATTTACATTTCAAGTGTTATCCCCTTTTCCCAGTTTCCCCTCAGGAAAACCCCTATACCATCCTAGCTTGCCTGGATTCTATGAGAATACCTCCCACCCACTGACCCATTCCCACCTGACTGCCCTGGAACTCTCCTACACTGGGGAATAGAGCCTTTCCTCCCTCTCCTGTGCCCTTTCACTCTCCACCTGATTCTATGAAGATGTTCCCATTTCCAACTCAGCAGCCTAGCATTCCCCTACACTGGAGAAATGAACCTTCACAGGACCACGGTCCTTTCTTCCCATTGATGCCAGACAATACCATCCTATGCTATATATGCAGCTGGAGCCATGGGTCACGGGACCATACTCTTTGGTTAATGGTTTAGTCCCCAGGAGCTCTGGCTTGTCTGGTTGACTGATATTGTTGTTCTTCCTATGTGATTGCTAATTCCTTCAGCTCCTTCAGTTCTTTCTCTAACTCCTCCATTTGGGGTCTCCATTCTCAGTCCGGTCTTTGGCTCTGTATTTGTCAGACCTGACAGAGCCTATCAGGAGACAGCTATATCCATGAGCATGGGAGATCTTTCCAACTTCTGAGATCTTCTTCAGTTTCTTTCTTCAGTGACTTGAAGTTCTTGGCATACAGATCTCACTTTCACTTGCTTGATTAGAATCACACCAAGGCATTTTGTATTATTTGTGACTATTGTGTAGTTTCCCTAATAGCTTTCTCTGTTTATCCTTTCAGTAGAGGAAGGCTACTGATGTGTTTGAGTTAATTTTATATCCAGCCACTTTGATGAAGTTGTATATCAGGTTTAGAAATTCTCTGGTGGAATTTTGGGGTCTCTTAAATACACTATCATATCATCTGCAAATAGTGATATTTTGACTTCTTCTCTTACAATTTGTATCCCTTTGACCTTCTTTTTTTGTCTAATTGCTTCAGCTAGGACTTCCAGTACTATACTGAATAGGTAGGGAGAGAGTGGGCAGCCTTGTCTAGTCCCTGACTTTAGTGGGATTGCTTCAAGTTTCTCTTGATTTAGTTTGATGTTGGCTACTGGTTTGCTGTTTATTGTTTTTGCTTTGTTCAGGTATGGGCTTTGAGTTCCTGATCTTTCCAAGACTTTTTATTAACTTTTATCGATGGAGTTCTTTTTTTTTTTTTTTTTTTTTTTTTTTTTTTTGGAGCTGGGACTGAACCAGGCCTTGCCTCCTAGGCAAGCTCTACCACTGAGCTAAATCCCCAAACCCATCGATGGAGTTCTGATAAGCTAATGGGCACTGGCAGTTTACACTTCCATCACAAGCTCAAGGTTTACATTTTCTTTTGGTTGCCTTGTAAATATAAACTTAAAGATGCTTCTCACCCTGCCAAAAATAAATCTTTGTTCAATTTGCATACCTAGACTTGAGGGTTGAGGAATTGCAAATACATTCTTTTGTAAATAACGTTTACATAAACTTCAGGGAATTAAGTGTCCTAAAACTTGGATCCACCTGTCCACATCAAATGGATTCCAGATAAGTAAACTATCTGTTCTGGTCCAACCCAGTATAAATTATATAAACTATATCATACATGTTAGACTTTATATACATTGAAGCATATGGACATATGATGTGTATTTTATTCACATGTCATCAGAATATGACTTGTCCTTAATAACATGCATATTCACACATGTATGTATATATGTGTATGTATATATATATATATATATATTATCCACTTAAATATAAATTATACAAGTTAAATATAAATTATACACATTTAATGTTTTTAAATGTTAAATGTATATTACATGCAGTAAATGAATTTTATACACTAAATATTAATTATATATGTCAAAATATAAATCAAATATAAGCTAATTTTATAAAGTATAAAATAAGGTACAAAAGTACAAAATAAACTTCAAAACTAACAAAAGATTAAAGAAAATCAATAACACAAAATACCAAAACAAAACAAAAAGGCAAACACAGACAAAAACAAAAGAAAAACAGAAAACTGAGTTACCTTTGTTCTGACCCCAAGTAATACTGGGCATGGCAATTGTTCTCTCATGTGTTGGAAACACATAGTAATAGTTCATTTTGGGGGCAGAGAATAGATCTTTCCTTTTTCCAGCAGGTATCAAATTGCCAAAGTTGCCAGTCATCATGTTCTGTATTTTCTAGTGATGTTTTAGATCTGTACACACCACGCATGCAGTTGATGCTACTGTGTTGAGAAGTGTGAGTCTGCATTGATGATATGCCCTCACGCTGAGGCTGGATTTGATTTTGCAAGAGGTAAAATGGTGGACTTTACCGATCTAACTGTGTATAAAGTACACAAAGGAAAAAAGTTAATCCAAACAAACTTGCAAAAAGAAACAGTAAAATTGCTGTCAACACAAGCAACATCTCTCTGTACTCCCAGAATTATACAACTTTCCCCAGAGAATACATATACCTAGCATAATCATCTATTACCTTGTATCTTTCTATATCCAAGCATCAACCCAGTTATTCTGAAACTATTTTCCATACCTAGAAGTTGAGACCACACCAGTAAGTGAATGGTGTTCCCTTTTACAAGTAAGAACATGCTATTCACTTTTTAAAAAACATTCTCTGAATCTTTTACGTTATATAATTTCTAAAGCATCTGATTGGCTATTGAGTGTTTAGAAGCACAAGATCATCCGTTTACCAGGAGCATACCACTGTGGGAAAGTAAATAGACTTTTTGTTTTTCCCCCTAGGTCCATATGTCCCATTCATCAGTACCAGCATTGGCAAGGGAATAGCTCCAAGGAGAAGGATGCAAGTTCCTTTATTATAGACTCATTTTTCAACACAGTCTTTCCAATTGGATGTTAATTTGAAATTCAAGGCAGAGATAAAAAATAGCATCTTGTCAAGTCACTTCAGATAAATAGATCTGGGTCTAGACCCTTTTGCCCTGGGATCTCACTGTCCTTTTATTCCAGTGACCTTCTGGGATAATTATGCTCACGATTTACAGAGTTTATTGATTAAGTAATTAATAGGTGCTGATACACACAGCCCTTCCAATGTGTGCACTGCAGTAGCAACAAGGAGCAGAGCAGGGTAAGTGCAGTAACAGCTGGGTCTGAAAAGAGGCATTGCACTGGGCTGGGCTATAAATGGGAGAATGAGGATTCTCACACATTTACTTGCAACTCTCTTTAACTTGTAATACTCTGAAGCACAGTCCAATCAGACACTTCAAACCAAAAATTACTAGAGAGAAAGCAGCTGCTGAATGGGCAGCTCGCACACATTACCCCTCAGAGTTGTTACATCATCCAACCTCAATGACCTCCATTGTTCTACGAATCATGTTACAGGTTGTTATAAAAATGTTTCATTAACAGTCTACAGACCCAAACATTTATTTATTCATTTTTCTCACATGAAAATATATTGTTGTGTGAACCTATAAAATAACGCAATTACTTTTTGTTTTCTGAGATTTTAATACTATTATTTAAATCCCCCTTCTTTTCCTCCATCCAAACACTACTATATGCCATTCCTTGCTCTCTTTAAAATTGATGGAAAACTTCATTCATTATTTGTGGTTTTCGTTGTTGTTGTTGTTATCATTGTTAAGTATATTAATAAAATACACAACCAGTTCTAATGCATAAATGTAAAATCCAGTTGCAAAGGATACATCTAAAATACTGCTTCCATACTCCCATCTAAAATGGCTAAAGGGTCATTGCCAAGCAGGGAGTAGATAAACTGTAAAAACAAGTGATCAGGGATTTGCTGTAAGGGTATTTCTCCAAGCAATGTTAGAAACTTTGTCCATAAAATCAATATTTCTGCTTAAACTTGGACTGAGCAAACATACATACATACATACATATGTACATACATACATACATGTATACATGCATGATTGTATATGTAAATCCATACATACATGTGCTTAGCTCCTACAAGAGTAGCATATGATAGAGATCATAACTCAGCTTCTCATGCTAAGGAAAAATGTGTTCACATTCCGTGAACTAATAGGTCCTATCAAGTGTGCATTTGAAATTACCTATCACAAACAGCCTTAAAAAAGAAATAATGCAAATAGTGTCTAAGATGTTACTCACAACTAACTCCAAACATATTCAAAATTTCACTAACTTTTTCATTCTTTCAGGCAGGGTGCTAGAATTTTTAAAACGGGATCTGAAAATAATGATAGACCTTATCTTTTGCCAAGCATGGGTCAGGCGTTATGATCAATTGCAAAAAATATTATTCTGGACTTAGATAATAATGAGACACTTTATTCAAAGTTGGGGCAGCATAAAGAAGAAAATAAGGGAGGGAGGGAGGAAGGGAGGGAGAGAGGGAGGGAGGGAGGGAGGGAGGGAAGGAGGGAGGGAGGGAAGAAGGAAAATCAAGCCTCCAAACACTTTAAGAGGAATATACAGATGCAGAACTTTCCAGAAGAAATAGACCAGAAGATAGAGGTGTGACCTAGAAAGTCAGAGAGAATCTCGCTAGCTGTGCAGCCAGTTCTCAGGCTTATGAATGGAATGCCTGACATGCATTTACTTGTTCAGACTTAGGAAATGGGAAGACGCCAATACACTTGAGAGGACTGTGAGGACTATGCGGTCCAACTAGCTAAGGCAGAGGTCAAAAGGCAGGCACTTAGTAACCTTGCGTTCATGCAAGAGAGCTTTATGCTAAAGACCCAGTGTTACCTTCTGTCCATTCCCTAATATGTATTTATTCACAAGCCTTTTGTCTTAATCAGAAATCACTTCAGATTGCAGAAAATCCAAACACTAAGATCAGTAACAATGATGTAACATCCATTCATGATAATAAGCCTTCATTAAATGCTATAATTGTTTTTCTGTATGTTCTTATTATGTTTCTGGAGAAGGTAAAATCTTCTAAACACAGTTACAACCCTCTGTGTCATTTCGTAAGCATAGCCTAAGCTTACTTCAAAGAATTATAACTATCGTTCTTTATTCTCCAAGCTTTAATCCTTTGATGCAAATGTATAATCAACAACATTGCCTGGCATGCTTTCTTAAAATTTTCATAGGCACTCCTACACTCTGGTAGTTATCATTCTACAAACTACTGACTTTAACTTCTTATTGTTCCATAATTTCAAACACTGATTCATGCAGCTCTACTTCATTAAATTTCACTGTTGATTGAAGTTGTACTTTCTGCAAGTTTCATAATATTTATAAATTCTTCACTTAGGATTTTTTGTGAATTTTTTACTGCAGAAGGCTCTGACTTAATAATTCAAGATTTTGTTTTAAAACTTGACTCTATTATGAAAACAGAAATGCATTCACTACAAAGTATACCCCCAATTTTCTTGGTAGGTTATTCAATAAACAGCTTGTGACCTATTGAGGGAAGCCAAGTTAGAAATTCAAGATGGACAGGAATCTGTGTGTAGCAGCTAATGTAGAGCCCATGGAGGATTCCTGTTTACTGCTTTGCTCCTCATAGTTGATACAATCTGCCTATCTGTTATAGAACCCAGCATCATTAGATAAGGGGTGACACCACCCACAATGATATAGGCCTACCCACAATAATAACTGATTAAGCAGATACTCTGTAGGCTTTCTTACGTCCATATCTTTTAGAGGCAATTTCTCAATTTTCCATGGGATGAATCAACTTAACATAAAACTAGTCAGTGCACCATGAATGGTATAAGCCCCTGATGTTTGGAAGTCAGAGTTTATTTTACTTCATCAAAATCTTCTTGCAATCTGGTGGGAAATCCAGTCAATGTTTAATTTTTTGTTCATCCTTTGCCATAATTTGATATGTCATTAAACATATCACATGTCCTATCTCCCCCTGTATTTTATTGTCAAGTAAGTTCGGGTTATTTTACTGCTGGATTCTTAGATTTAATCATGAACTAGGAATTGGGCAAGTATTTCCCTATAGCCATATGATATTGTTGTCTGAATTTGAAATTCACATATATTTCAAATCACAGCAAATGTTTATTTTCTCTTTCAATGGTCCATAATGTATTTAATTTCTGAATATACTTTACTCATTGTATGACTAATTGTTTAGATGTTTAATTCTTCATAGAGCTACTTCTTCTTGCTTAGTTTTTTGCTGTTCAAAAAATTGATCCAGTCTTTAATTAGAAATAGATTTTTTACAGAAAAGCTGTGATTCTCGCCCTAATGTTAATATTGTAAGGATTGGATGATCAGTTCAATGTATGCAACCACTGTTGCTCAGATCCTAATTATCATTTGTACATTGGTGCTTCTGCTCTCTAGGATATAGTCTCCCCTCAATCTGAACCCCAAGTTAGGCACAGTGGTATATTCATCTACCACCCACAGACTGATGAACACTGAGTAACTGCATTGTTCTGGTAACAAAAGCTTCAACCCTTGTAATTACTCAGAAAAAAAATACTTAAAATAACTTATAGAAGATTCTGCCCACTCCGTCTTAGTTGAAAAGTACAGAATAACTTCTAACTCATCCAAAGTTTCTAATGGGCATGGCGATCCACCACCACTTCAGCCGTTTTCACTAGTGTTTTTCCTTCCGGAATTGAACTGCCATCTGCTACCCCCTGCAGCTTCACTCATCTCTGGTTTTCTTGAACATGGGAATATAAATCTTCTAGAGTCGAGCTTTTGTTGTTTGCCTTTCCCTTTGTAAATGTTACCTGCCATTCAAAAATGCTGGTAGCAAAGTGGAGCCTCAAAGTGAATGCTTACTGGACCAGGAAGAATGTTATTTAACCTCCTTCATGTGCTCTCCTTAAAGCAATGTCTCCACCCTCCACCCCCTCTCTCTGCTATCACGTTCGCATTAACCTCCGGTGGGAAGCATCAGTTCACATCACATATGTTAGGAATCATAACATTCTTCCAGTTAAAAGAAATGTATATGTGTCTGTCTTTGTTGTTCATAGAGCATTTCCTAAACCATTGGACTCTGATCCTAAAACAATGGGGGGGGGCTATCAAAATCAAAGAAATTTTATCCAATAATTGTAATCAAAATTATTTCATCCTATTAAGTATGCAAATGCTATTACTTATAAAGTATTTTTTCTTCAAAAGAAAGGATGAACATTTTATCATATGAAGAATCTGTAATTGCTTTTCTTCCTTCTCTCCTACCATGACTCTGGTGTTTGTACCTGCGTATTTGGGTGCTTTAAAACATTACTGACATTACAATGGTTCAGGTGTCATCTTCCTTCTTAAAACATTTGCTTCATTTCTTTTATCTAAGTATTTCTAATATTGACATGTCTGAGTAGAATGGCCTAAGTTTTCAAAGAAACTTTCCTAGAACTTGGAATAGCTCATTACTTAGGACCTCTGCATTTTGGTGGTTGTGACTAGGTCCTCAGGCACGCTAGGCAAACATCCTGCTATCGTGTTCCCCCAGCTCCTGTTCTTCAAAAGCAGATATTAACCTGCTTTATAAGACATGAATGTTGGATTCATGATAAATTATCAACAAATATTTGAATACTGGATAGATAGTAAATACAAATATTGCATAAGTATAGATCCATCTCTTCCTTGTTGCCCTCCCATAATAACTTGTATGTTAATAATTTTTGGATAGTTTTCATCAGTATTTATTCATGTTATGAAAAGACCACTTTGACACCACTATTCTACAATGCTAATAATGGACTTAATACGTGGACAATGCCTGAATTTAAGGGATCTTTGTGACACATTTCTTCAGAGACCTAGGGAAATTTTGTCTTTGAGTGAGGGGGCCAATTAGATAAAAAAAAAAGTGTACAAAGTAGCAAGACAAAGGTGGAAGATATATGTCTGCAACATGTAATATTCTTAATTTACCTAGTGGCCTTAGGATCGCATTGAGATCTCCCATTATGAATATATACATGTTACTCAACTGTCTAACGTTGACTCATAAAATCCATGAAAATAAAGAGGTTCAGAAGACTCAAGAAACTTGCAGGAATGGAAACTCAGAATGTTGCACTATTCCCAAGGTCTCTCTGCAAGGTTCCATGAGGAATCAACAATTACTGTTGAAGAAGCCTCCTTTGTCAAGCTTCCTGCACATCCACCATGTAACACCAGGAATGTGGCTTTCATGAGTCAAGCTTCATGATGTGGTGGGCTTTTTGGTGATTTAGCTGCATTTCACTCACTCATGCTCCTATAAATAGCACCAATAAACCAGCTGTCTCACCACAGCAGGATTGGTTAGACTCATTTCGTTCATCCGTTTTCATGCCCTATCTGAATGAATACATGTTTGTTCACATGTCCTGAGAAAACTTCACCCAAGACTTATAAGAGGCTGCCGATCAGTGAAATACAGTTATGTAAGAGAAATGTCTTCTAAATCTCTATTGTAAAACATGGTCCCTGTACACAATGATACGACAATACTTACCTAGAATACAGAATACAGAATACGTAAAGGGAGAAAAATAATTAAACTTCTCATTTCTTCTGAATTTCTAAACCACAATTGTCTACATTCCATAAAATTCTACTCCTATTCCAATCGGCCATAGGAAGCTCAACAATAGACCTCAAGTGTAACAGATACTATACTAATAAACTCAGGAAAATTGGTAGTCAAAGAGGTGGTCTTCCCAAGGAAGAACACATTATTGGTTATCAAATATCAAAAGGTCACCCCATAAAACATGCATGGAAGTGACATTATATGGACTAAATGGATGATAAATAAGAATACATATGCATGTACTTATACGTACATGCAGTTTAAATCAATGGGGAAAAAATCCATGAATTTGATGGAAACCCTAGGTGTTATATGGAACTGTTTGAATAGCAGAAGGGTTGGGGAGAAATCCTGTAATTATATTATAATCTCAAATATAAAATTAAAAATTACAGAGAGAAGAAGAACTAAAAAAATAAATTTCTTTTGAAAACGAAACATTGTGAAGGCCAGTATCTCAAGTTGATGATGGAGACCGTCTTCCATGCAGTTCCACCTTACAGAGGCTTGCCCAACTTCTCTTGCTGTCTATTCACTCGCATGCATTTGAAATGGTTCTTTTCTATAGATCATCAGCATCTTAACTACTGTTTTACTCAGAGTTAAGCTTTATAGACTCATCTGTTCCATATGTCAGCCTAGTGACTCACATTCCAAACACAGTTCACAGTGTTCCGCCCATTTCTGTCATACGGCCTCTTCAAACTTGCTAGTACCAAAATGTCTTCCTAACATAGGATGTTTCACTGGTACATCTTGGATAGGTGCAGAAATTCTCCAATGTTCTGTAAGGGGAAAGAACAGATTTGATGTAAGGATTTGTGATCCTATAGTCAAATGGATAGGATGTCTCTTCTTCCAGTTATATTAATTCACTGAAAGAAAGCTTTGCCCTTAAAAAAAGCTCATAGTGTCAAACCAATGACAAGAATAGCTTCTTTTACCAAGGGATGAATTCTGCCCTTTCATTCATCCAGTGAAGTGGAAACTTTAAACTCTTCTAAAGAAGATTTGTTCATCAAACAAAAATAGGAATGAGAACCTGGGAATTTAATCATTCCTACAATAAAATTCTTCTTTTATTAAATATAAGTCAGTATACCTAGCAATGTTAGCAATTTTATAGCACTTAAATACCAATAATTATTCAAACAGATTTATTGAAGTTTAATGGCAGTGTAATAATAATGTCGGTATGTTTTATATGCAATAGTTGTTACACCTCATTAAACACGTTGGTAAATGATCCATTGCTGTTCAATTAACATGAAATGACTGTGTTATTAAATCTTAAACTGTAAATTAAATCCTGATTTGAGACACTTAATTTTAAAGTGTGATTAAAAACTTCTTTGGGCATGAGCCTCCAGAGTCTCTTTTATTTCTTAAAGTTCCTTACTGCCTTGTTCCTTGCCCACAGTATATACACATTTCAAACTGGAAAACTGGGTTCACTGGATTTGTGTGAATGAACTCTTCCTTTATGGAGAAACGTGTCTTTCTAGCAGTTGGGCACCATTTGAGTAGAGATTGTTTTTCAATTTCAGATCCAGTTCTTTATAGATGGAAAATTACTACTTCTTTTTTTAACTTTACTAAAATAACCTTGATAGTCAGCCATTCATACTTGCAAAAGAAAAAACTCAGACTGGCAAGGTGTACTAAGTTAATTCATAGCTAGAAGTCCATCTATGTAAACAGAGAGATGGTCATAAGGCACGAAATTGTTTTTCAACCCTTGATGAACCAGATGGCTAAAAAATATGAGTTTGATATTAACTAAGCAGCTATCATTTGTTCATAATAAGAATCGAGCTTAGCAAGCACAAGGCCCTGGGTTCAGTTCTCAGCTCTGGAAAAAAAAAAAGAATCGAGCTTTCTCAAGTTCTATATGTATTTAAAAAGCACATAGTGTCTAGCAATTCTGGAACATACAATCAAGGTCTGTGATATTTTCTACCAAAAAGTTAATGTGGGATTTTTCCACACATTGACATATTATATATCATCCTTTATGCTTTTAATATAATTTTAGTATGGAAATTATATCCCTAATTATGAAATTTGTATTCCATGCTATTATTGTCTAGTATCCACATATGATAGTATACAGTAATACTATTCTGATTGGAAGAGATTACATTTATAATTTGAAACCATTTCTAATATCTTGACCTAATAAGATTGATGTGTTTTCCTTCAATTGTTTGGATAATAATTTTAATGACCAGTGGTACATATTTATAATTAGAATATTTACATATTCAGTAAATCTAATGCACGTATGAATAAACCATAGTCACATTCTTTACCTGAGAGTTAAAAGAATACATATCAACACAGAATGATAACTGTATGCTTCTGTAAGGCAGCTCAGGAAAACCATGCTTTGTGGCTACTGTGGAAAACATCAAAGAGAAAATATGTGCTACATTCCTGCCTTTCTGGGAGTATTTATACAAATTTGGTCACAGTGATTCCCTTGTCTCTAGGGAGCTCTCAAAATACCCTCTTGCTGCCACCTCTACCTCATCAAGTCCTGTTCACTTTTTATAGGCTTAGTCAGTCATCTTGGAGCAATTAGCTTCTTCCTCTTTGTAGCTTATTGCTGTCAAGGTACTCCAGTACGTTGTTGAGGTGTATGTATTTCCATGGTTGACGTTCCCTAAGTAGCTCTCAGTAATCTGTAGAGACAACTCATGCACTGAATCATCATTTCGAGTAGAGAAACAGTAACAGAGGAAGGAGTGGTGACATATGTATATTTTTATCAAGAAAACCACTTAATCAAGGACTGTACATTTCCACATACAAGCACTAGTTATACTTGCTCAGTCTCCATCGTCATGTCTGTCTTTGGTTACCCCTCTGCAAACGCCTACCGTGTTCATGTTTCGCTCTATTTTATCAAAAGCTTTTCAAAAGCAAAACAAATAAACAAACATCCAAGCAAAACCAAGCTGCCGCTCATTATTTTCTTCAACAGAAGACACTGCAGACATCATCCCTCATTAGGAGCAAGACTTTCTCCACAGAGGTTCTTATTCTTCCCCTGAAACAAGTAAGGTCTTAACTTTGTTAAAATCTAATTAATATATTGCTATGAATAATACATTTTTCTATAACAAGACATTCTGTATTTTATCATAACATAAGTATAAGTAGTCCAACTGAAGTAAAGTGTATTTTATGTTTACAGATGAGTTTTTAGGCAATCTTTCTTTCAGATCATCTTCTGAAAGGCAGGTACACAAGGTAATATCAATTTGTTTAATGAGATTGTATAATCCTTTATACATCAGCTTCTAATGAAAATTAAACAATTTAAGTTATTAGATTCTAAGGAAATCTTGTTTATACATTTACTTTGGGTAAATATAATTTCACTAAAAATTATTCTTCACTATTGAAAGGTATCTATCTGAAGTCAGGTTGCTCAATAAATATGCATAGAGTTCAGAAATATCTGTTAATTTTTTGGAGATTCTCAGAACATACTTGATGGAAAAGTCACCTTAAATTTATGTAGTGTGTTTACATTATTGTGGTAAATGTCTAATGGATCCATAGGCATGTAACTCAGATTTAATTAATGTAATTTTATACACAAGGAAGCAGATGATTACTCTGAATTTAACAGACACAGTTGCAGCAATAAAGTAAGTGTGGCCTCATTCTCAGTTCAGGACCACCTATATCTTACAAAAATAAACAATTATAATTTCATTTACATTTATAAAAGTGGGACTCGCTCCATTTAAAGATACCTCTACATAACCTGATACTGATCCTAAATTAGACACATCCTTAGAAAATACTCTCTTTCAAATCCATCAGTAAACACACACACACACACACACACACACACACACACACACAGAGAGAGAGAAACACACACAAATATTTCATAATCAATCATATATATATATATATACACACACACACACACACCATATATGTGCTTCGAGTTAATTTTTTAACAAATTAAGGTTACAATGCATATGAGGACAAAAACCTTAAATAGTATAGGAACTTCTGGGCATATACCCAAAAGATGATCTAACATATAACAAGGACAATGTTCCACTATGTTCATAGCAGATTTATTTATAATAGCCAAAAGCTGGAAAGAAACCAGATGTCCTTCAACAGAGGTATGGATACAGAAAATGTGGTACATTTACACAATGGAGTACTACTCAGCTATTAAAAACAATGACTTCATGAAATAATAGTTAGAAAACAACATAACACAGTATAAAAACAGAATCATTACATTTCTAGAAGAAAAACATATGAGAATTTTCAGATGATCTCATGTCTAAAGATGAACATTTCTTCTATGCAACAGCAAAAGTGTGATACGGAAATCAGTTCGCTAATGTATTTGACCTAATAAATGTTAAAAACCTACTTGCAAAAAAACTAAGAACTTCAGAACATAAGGTAGCAAAACTGGGAAAAAATAAAAAGTAATTGAGGACTTCCTTATTTATTCATTTATTTATTCTTTTGAGACAGTAAACATCTATCTAAGCTACAGCATAGTTGGGGTCTATTGCTTTTACTAAGCTATTCAGTGAACTGAGAAAGATGAAAAATATGAAGTTTTCTTGAGAAAGGAGCGTGATATTGTTTAAACCTGGGTTCAGAGACAGAAGCCGTAATTAAAAGAAAAAAATTAGACCCATGAAGAGAATCCTGAAGTTCTTTTCTGAGACCTTAGGAAAGGTGTGCTAATAACAAGTTCTCACACATTGAAGGCACAACCTTGTTAAAATGTAATTTTATTTTAGAAAAAAGGGGGGGACTTAAATTAAGATTGTCACTAGAAAGAATCCCTTGGTTGAGATTAGCCATTAGAAAAGTCTTGCCCCTGCCTCTCTGACCAAGGCACACAGAGGTACTATAGCAGTAGAACGAAATCAGACTACATCTTGAGGTGGCAGCAGCCTTGGTGACACCATCTGAATGCGCTTGATTTTTCAGGTAATAAGATGCAAGAATTGCAGCGTCTTGAAAGCTTGCATCAAGGATATCATAAGCCAATGAGGCAAGGCGGTGAGTGAAGGGGTTGGATTTCTTGCAAGGAAGCCCTAAGAGGTCGTGTGTGAAGGTGTGGAAATGAAGAGGAATTGCACTGGAGTTCTCAAGAAGCTGTAGATGGCCTGATCGTAAAATATTTGCCAAAGCAAGTGGTACCCTGCCAGCAGAGAAGCTACACCTTCTGTAGCATAATAACTTATGGGTGCAGACACCCAAAGGTTTTGGTTCCCATGTGAATGCCCCTTAAGACGTTTGAGAGCCCCAAATTCTGACATAGATCCTCTGGATATAGTATTTGTCACACTGACTTTCACTCTTGTTCCACCCACACCTCCTTGAACACTTATTCAATGGCATTATTTCTATAGAGGCAGTTAATAAATCACCTTGATATTTAGAAATGCTTTAGACTTTTGAACACTCCATACTGTGAAATCACAGAGGGACTAACATGTATTTTGAGATACATGTGAGACAAGAAGTTAGGAGAAGACCATTACGATTTAAAGTGATACGTTTGTGCATCAACTCAGAAATAGATAGAGCTGAGATCACTGATCTTTGTTTCTAGAATGGCTGGTTGTGGAAGCATTTGGAAAGCACAAGGTTGATTTTGTTACAGAGGACATTTATAGAGAGATTTAACCAAGGAAAAAGACTGATCCTGGATATGAGTAAACCATCTCATGACAGAGGTTTTGAACTGAATGAAAACCAGAGAAAAATTGCTTAAGTACCACTGCCAACTGGAGTGTACCATCAAACTGAGAGGCAAAACTTTCTTCTATCCTGAAGGTGCCTTTGTGATGTATTTTGTCACAGCAAATTAGATAAGTAACTAATAGGGACACTTCCCCCACATAATGAAAATTTTACAGTTAAAAAAAAATAAGACAAGCTAATTTAAAAGTGAGTCTAGGGGTTGGGGATTTAGCTCAGTGGTAGAGCGCTTGCCTAGCAAGCGCAAGGCCTGGGTTCGGTCCCCAGCTCTGAAAAAAAGAAAAGAAAAAAAAAAGTGAGTCTAAACTTTTTTTAATTATTTATTTGTTTTATTTATATGAGTACACTGTAGCTGTTTTCAGACACCAGAGAGGGCATCAGATCCCATCACAGATGGTTGTGAGACACCATGTGGTTGCTGGGAATTGAACTCAGGACCTCTGGAAGAGCAGTCAATGCTCTTAGCTGCTGAGCCATCTCTCCAGCTCGTGAGTCTAAACTTTTAAGACTTTTGTTAAAGGAAATTTACACATGCTGGAAGTGCACAAAATCTTTTTTCTTATCACATATCATTAAAATTCTCATTAAATAATCAGCGAATTACTATTATGCACCTTTTAATGAATGGTTAACACTGAACACCTTAACTCAGAAAAGATACAGAAAAGAGAACCTTTAATTACCTATAGGCGGGCATTTAAAAACTGGTGTTTTCACTTTAGAAGTTTATCCATTCTTACCAAATTAAATATGTTTACCACACAGGATAGAAAATACAATTTTCAATGTTGACTGAAGTAATCAAAAGAAGTTCATATAGATATTAATGATAGATTCACTAAAATTTGTAAATATTTTAGAAATAACAAAAGTCATTTCCTTAAGTGGGTAAATGGTTAGATAATTTCTGGAATATCCTGGCATGAAGTTTAATTCAGTTCTAGGACAAGACAAAAACAAGAATAAAAACCAAAGCAACAGGAACAAAGCAACATCATCTGACCATATAATGACTCAGTGTATAAAGTCAAGGAAAAGAAGCCAGAATATGCAGTTCCACCAATAAGAAATTCTAAAATAATGTGAAAATATAGAGACGGTAAAATAACTGATGTCTACCAAACACCACGGGCATGGAGGATCGGTCAATAAACCGAAGGGCAGTGAAACTTTTCTATATCTTTTCTATAGAATGGTCAAAAAAGAGAGTTTTATTTGCTCAAATCCATGACTCTGAATCTTTATATAATCTATAGTATTTTATGTATTCCATAGATTCCTGGTGATAAGATAGCATTTTTCCTAGTTCAAAAGTGTTGTCATTTGATGAAGATGTTGGGGCAGGGGCCCAGTGTAGGGAGAGGTGGGGACAGCATAAGCGGAAGGCAGATGGAAACATTCGGAACATTCTGTATATTCTAGTCAAATTTTCAGTGAACTCAAATGTATTCTAAAAATAAAATGGATTAAAACATTTAAATAAATGAAAACATTTTGAAGAGGAAGTGTTATAAAATAAAATTTTAAACATATTGAGTGCTAAGTGTATGCATGACATTCTACTCTTTCCATCAGTGACTGTAAGCTAAAGTCCGTATGAGTTTTCCTGCAAAGTACATTCCTTTTCTCAAGGTGAGAAGACATTAGAGGCCAAGCAACTGCAGCTACCATTAGGGTGAATTTT
The DNA here is from genome assembly GCF_011064425.1 of Rattus rattus. Lineage (NCBI taxonomy): Eukaryota > Metazoa > Chordata > Mammalia > Rodentia > Muridae > Rattus > Rattus rattus. The sequence continues at coordinate 106,728,636 of NC_046160.1, read as the reverse complement.
ATGTTCAACAAATTTGTAAAAACTCTCCAAGCAAAAAGGATGTATTTTTTTAAAAAATGGGGGGGGGGTTGGGGATTTAGCTCAGCGGTAGAGCGCTTGCCTAACGAGCGCAAGGCCCTGGGTTCGGTCCCCAGCTCCGAAAAAAAGAAAAAAAAATGGGGGTTAGTTGGCATTACCATCTTTTTTCAAAATAAATGACTTTGGCAAAAGTAAACGTGTGAATGTCTCTACAGGTAAGGGACAATGGGGAAGTGAGTCCTTTGGGTTTATCTACCAGAGCTTTGAAAACATGTGCAAAACATGAGGCATTCTACATCGAAAGACAGTGCAAGCATGTAAAACCAAGAGGGGAGGCTGGACCAAGCAGATGCTAGTAGTGCGGTACAGGATGGCGTTCGGTGGGGAAAAGATACCGCCTCCTTTCAGACAGGAAAGGGATGCACGATTACACATTTGTAGGAAAAAAAGCAGAGACAAAAGAAATATGGGTCAAATGTCTTAAATAATGGATTACATCAAAATAAAAAAATGTTCAGCAAAGATCAAAGCATTCTAGGTGGCTTAAGGCTAAGATGGCTAGAAATATAAGAAATTCTGTGACAAATATTACATTAGAAATTAAAGAAGATTTGGAATTGACAGAGATGCGGAATTGAGGTTATGACATTGCATCCAAATGACGAGATGAGATAAGAAATGCTAGCATAGCTCGTATCCTCTGTGAGACCCCTTTCTTTTATTCATAATATAATTATAATTTTAAGTGATTCCTGAGCTCTTAGTGTCTTTATGTTAAAATTTAATAATAGTTTTAAGAAGCATGTTTACACTCTGGAAGCCCTTGGTCTAGTGTATAATTTGGTCTTCTAGGGTCAAACTGGAGGAAGAAGCAGTCACCTCTGAAAGCTCAAATTCCCTTCCATCAAAGTTTCTTGGCCATGGTCCTAACGCACTGAAAGAGTCTAAACAATTTGCCAATATATTTACTGCAAGGATTTGATTGCAAAAAATTTCACTTCAGCCAAATGGCTTTTCTAAATCATAACTTATATTCTATCTTAAAAACCTAGCCGGCATTTTCTGGAAAGTCTTAATGACTTTTCTGCTAGGCAAATTGTAAATAAAAGACAGACTTCCAGATGTTCAGGTATTTAGGCAAATTGCTCCTTTTATAAAGCAATCCAGGTTGTTAAGGAAGTAAAGGCAATACTGTATTTAGATTGGCATAACTTCAGGACTGAAGAAAATGCTCATAGCCATCTAGTATACAGTCCGCAGGAATTAAGAGATGAGCTTAGGCAATCTTGCCATGGTCTATTGAGCATACAGGGCAGGCAAAAAGGGAAGGAGATACGATGATTTATTTCTTGATATTGTTAAATATCAAGGCTACACAATGAATTACTGCACTCCTACAGCTTACATTTTCCAAATTTGTGATGTTTGTATTATTTGAATGGCATGTTTGTGTTATTTAAATGACTGGAGCTTAGAAGGCTTTTGGGTTCAATACATGAATACAGCTTCCCTCCTGGCCTTTTCTTGTGCATGGTTATATAGTATTCCTGAAGCAGGAAAGAAAGCATATGAGGCAGCTGTCATGAAGCAGCATAGAATACAATCCAGGTGACTTAGCTCTGAATGCCAATCAACTGAAATACGTGCAGGTTTACCTGGGAACCGTTTAAATTTCACAATTGATCTGATTCAAGTGTTATTTTTGCCCTGGCATAAAATATTCTAACAATGTCAATGTCTTACCTATTGGCAAAAATTGTATGCCTGTAAACATAAGTTTGTGGTAATTTCTTAGCTGTCACTGGTAGAGATACAGGTGGTTTAGTCTCAAAGGGAGTGAAAAATAAAATAGAAATTGTAAGCAAATGAGTGACTCCCCCCCCACAAAAAAATCCAAGTAATCAGGAGGTCCCAAGGGAGGATGCTTAAATCTTATTCAGAAAAGGAAATAAAGTAGCCATGGTGACGGAGGGAAGGGTGTGCATGAGAGAGAAGGGATGGTGAGGGGAACAGGACAGGTGCATCATGTGTAAGGAGAGCAGGGGATTGGGGTGTCTGTGGGATTTTACAGAGTCATCAGACATGGGTGGGGGCAAGGGAACCCCAGGGAAATGGGGGTATCTTTAGCTGAAACTCCTAGTGTGGGGGATATGGAGCCTGAAGTGGCCACCTCCTGTAGCCAGGAAGGACTCCCAGAGGAGAGATAAGGACACCAACTCCCCCCAAAAAACTTTTAACCAAACTGCATCCTGCTTACAAGATGTGCAGGAACAAAGATAGAAACAGAGAGAACGGCCAGGCACTGACTGGCCAAACTTGAGATATATCCCTTGGGAAAGAACTAATCTCTGACACTATTTATTTAGTCTTCATTCCCAACTATAAGCAATGATACATATACATAAACTTCCCATCGTTCATCAATTAGTCATTCCATCTCCTACTCAGAACACCAGTGTCAACTCCACAAAATATTATATCCCCAAATTGTTCAACACCATAGCCTCCATCTCTACTATATTGCCAGATATTACCTTTAGAACAACACTGATGTATTTTTAACGAATTATATAATACTATCTCATCAATTTCCTCCCTCTGATCCAATCTATTCTTCTGCCTGCATAACGGTTTCAAACAGCATGGTGACTGTTAAAAAAATGAGTTCAACTCAGCATCCTGTCAGATCTAGCCCGTGCTTTGTGTTCTCTGATTTTTTTAAGGAGAACAAACAAACCCGAGCGTAGGAAGTCACTTAGATGGCTTCTAGGGAAGCTGTCATTTCACTGTAACTTTGTTCTTTACAGAGAGTAGCTGGTGCTAAAAATTGCTGGAAGAAAAGACAGAAATAAAACAGCATGAAGAACAGTTTGATGAATATCAAAATGAGAAAGACACTGGACCACAGAGCAACTTTTCCACGAAGGTTGATGCAGAATTAAAAAAAAATCCCAGGGAACTCTCACAGATAAGTAAAATATACAGATAGGATCTAGAATCACTTACTAGACAGCCATTTGGATAGGTCATGAGGGAGACTCTAGACTTGGTTAATTGAGGTAAGACGAACTCGCTTAAACGTGAGTGGCATCAGCATACAGCCTGGGTCCAGAAAGGAATTTAAAAAGAGGAATATAGAGATGAACAGGAATATTTATCACTGTCTGACTCCTTACTGAATATACAATGTGAGTACCTGCAAGCCGCTGCTGAATCCCCTGCCATGATAAACTGTACCCTCAAGATTTGAGGGAAACCACTTGCTTTCTCAAAATGTTTCTGTATGTGTTTTATGTCAGCAATGGGTAAAATGGCTAAAACATTAACATTCATGCTACAAAAATCTCCAACATTTTGCCCCAAATGCCCTCTATATTCTACTAAAAAAATAGAGAAAGTAAAAAGGTGTGTGTGTGTGTGTGTGTGTGTGTGTGTGTGTGTGTGTGTGTGTGTGTGTGTGTGTGTGTGTGTGTGTGTGTGTGTGTGTGTGTGTGTGTGTGTGTGTGTGTGTGTTCCAATTCTCTTAGCCTCTGAATGAAGAGGAAAATTTTAATTTTCAACAGTTTACATATCCCATTTTTCAAACAAAGTGTCCCCAGCTTACACATAAATGCAAGCCCAAGGAAATTCAAAAACACCGTATTGCCAAAGACTGTAGGGGTGTGGCATTGTTTGATTTTATGCGTTTATATGACAGAGAGGAGGTGCAATATTACACCCAAGGACCAGCTATGGGAGACTAAGCATGTATTCAAGTAAGTTCCTTGTGTTTTTAATTAAGATAGCAGACTGTTGAATAGGAGGATAAACCTCACACTTCCTTCTTTGCAACACCCAACTAAATTGAAATAAACAATGTAGATGCGTTTACATCTGAAGAAAAAAAATCAGAATTTAGTAAACAAAAAAGTCACAGAGGGCATTTTATGCTTTTGTATAACAAGCACAGATACATTATTGGAAGGGGTTGAGCACGTATGCCACTACTAGGTCATTGAACTGACACGACAAGAGCTCAAGCATGCACAGTGTTCTCTGACAAGCAGGCTGGAGTACTTGCGGCAGGGAACGGTTCCTTTCACTTACATTTTTAGCACCCCTGGCCACTTTTAAAAGGTAATAAATACATTTAAGTGATGGCGAGAGAATGACTTATTTATACCTTTCCATTTTCTTTGAAGTTGAAAGTATCTGTGTTCTCTTCCCCGCATGCCTTCTTTCTGTTCTCCATGTGGTCTGTTCTTAAACGTCTTGGAATCACATAATAAAAACCCTCATAGCTGTGTCTTGACTTTCAATTGCATGATGAAAAGGGGAGTGAAATTCTAGTGCATGGGCATTTCGATGCATGAGTGTATGGAATAGTCAATTCAGAATTGGGCAGCCGCATCCAGCAAATTATGGCTCTAAGGCAGACATGAGGAGTCAATGTTAAGTGAATTAGTTTAATCCATGAAAATAAAGAGAATGCACTCATTGGGTGTAAATTGGAGAAATACACCACAGAAGGGAATGGGACTATTTAAGAGTGTAACTATAGGTAATGAATTCTGGAAACATTTAGACACATAAAATTTTCATAACTTTGCCTAAAATTTCCTAAATAATAAATACAGCAGATATCACCTATGCTTAGAAGACTATCACATGCCTGTTCTCATGTGAAGAATGTTCAGGAAAAGAATGGCCTTGTTCAAAAGTGCATTATGCAAAAAAGGACTCTGCAGTGAATTCAATACAAGTTTAAACACAGGCTGGTTTGATTTAGGTATCACAAGAGCTACTGCACATGGAATATTTTTAAAAATCCACATAGCACTACCAAATGTGTTTTTGCAAATTATTCCATGTGCTTGGCAGGTTCTGGGCATGAAAAACAACTTCCCATGTGTTTGGCATCCCAGTGCATTTCATAGTTATATGATTACAGGAAACAAATGAGTGTTTCCTGTGCTATTTTCAGAGTGATTATCTGCGCTCATTCCACACAGAATACATTGAAATGCAGATAGCAAAAGCATACATTTGATTTTATTATAGTTAAACCATGCTTCAGGTTTACTAAATCTTCTAGAGCAAATATTTGTCTATGCCTTCTCTTTAATCTAGCATCTCAATTTTTATCAGTCACTAATTAGAATGTTTAATGTTGGAATCAGCAACTTCTTAATTCCATTTGACATTGGATACATAGTTCAAAATATCATGCCTATGATAAATATGTTCCAAAAGCTGTTTACCTTTTATTTGTAGACTCTAAACTTTTAGATGTTTTTCTTTAATTTTATTTTTAGATGATTTTCTTAATGGTGAAAAATTCCTCTGTAGTGAAACAAACATATGACGGGTAGAAGAGCAAAAATAGAAAAATCATATTCAGGTGCAAAATAGGGAGGATAGAGGAGCCTCTAAATAAGACATGATAATAATGCAAGAGCAAGAGGGTGTCAGGTAAGTGCACATTGATACTTATTGGTCTGAAGAAACCTTTGGTTGGTAGGCTTGAAAAGATACATTGGCATTTATATTTTTAGTTGAATTAGCCATGTTTCAATTATGGAAACAAAATAAGTGATATAATTAAATTTAAATGGAGGATCATTTTAAATTGGAGCATAGTTTTAGTCTATAGTTGTATATTCCATGGATTTGTGCTTGTGACAACCTATTCCACCATAGGCATAAGCAGACGATAGATCAGTGCTGCTCAACCCTTAAAGAGTAAGAAACAGAAAGAGACTGAAGGCATCCATCATCAGCATTTAGGATGCAGTTTCCCATTAGGTCCGTTTCTTAGAGGTTCCATCATCAGCTAAAGTGACCTAGGCTTTGGCACACAGGGCTTTGGGAGAGAGTCCATTTCCAAATCATTACATGTGTAAAATACAGAGGAATTTGAAGTGTAGCCCTCTTAGGTACAGAGAAAGAGAACAGAGAAGAATAGAACTAGGAAAAACTCCACTACTAGACGTTATGTCGACCTTGTGTGTAAAATCCTCATAACATCAAGAGAGTTAAATATGCGCCCACCACTTGGTAAATAAATGTGTGTGTAAGTTGTCAATGGATATCAGGTAGAAGAAATATAAACATATAAATGAAACTATTATTTTTAATTATGTGACAATATAAAAAGTTCCAATTCAACAAATATAGCTCCATTATACCAAAGAATCAATAAAAGGATTTACCTAAGAGACCAGATGTTAGCTAATCTGGTTTTCAGTTTTCAAACACATAACTGCCCATGGAAACAGAAGTACCTTGACCAGACTCTAATGTTCCTCAGTTACTCATAATATTCCAATTTCAGTTACAGTTCTTAGTTATTCACACACACACACACACACACACACACACACACACACACACACACACACTCACTCAAGGTGATCCAAGAAAGATTCCACTTTTAATTAAATATTGTACTTAACCCATTTCATAGGAATCTGTCACTTACTTAATGTTATTCATAATTTTTTTACTTTCATTTCTAAGGAATGCTCACATTTCCCAATTCCCAGTTTCTCAACAATACTATGATTCATTACTCAAGAAATGAAACTCTGAGAGTCTTTACAAGAGATTTTATACATTGAGAGACACCCTGTTTTGCACAGGGCAGAAACATCACATATTTAATACTGCAGAAAATTCAAAAATAAATTGTATGTGTCTAGATTAATAAGAAAATGTAAAATAAGTATATTAATATAAACTCTTTGGCAGTGAGAGCTACCTAGCATTCATTCTGAGAACCTGAGTTCCTAGAACCAACATAGTGAAAGCAGAGAACTGACTACTGTAAGTTATCCTCAAACCTCAGCACACACACTGTGTTGACAAGAATGTGCACACACAAATAATGGATAGATAAAAGTAATTTTAAAATTATAAAAGAAAACCTCTGTGATAAAGGTAGTGAGAGAGTAATGACAAATCAATGAGATCAAAGACCTTCATGACCCTTGACTTCAGACATGTCAATTTGACATAAAATTAACAGCACAATTAATACATAAGTGGTAACGAAACTCAGAGAGCTGCTGATATACTTACTTGGCTTTCTCAGGAGCACTACTCCAGTTTTTAAATCATCAGACCTTGCTTTACTGTCTCTTTGACTTGGGGTTTCCATTGTTGTGAAGACATACCATGAGCAAGGCAACTTTTATGAAGGGAAACATTTACAGTCTCAGAGGTTCAGTCCATTGTCATCATGGTGGGAAGCATGTCCTCATGCAGGCAACCTTGGTTCTGGAGGAGACAAGAGGTCTACACCTGTATCTGAAGTCAACAGGAGATTGCCTTCTGCAGGCAGCCAGGAGGAGGCTCTCTTCTGCACTGGGCATAGCTTGAGCCTAAGAATCCTCAAGACCTACCTATACAGTGACACATTTCCTCCAACAAGGGGATACCTGTTCTAACAAGGCCAAACCTCCAAATAGTGACAATCCTCATGGGCCAAGTGTACTCAAATCATCACACTCTATATATGACATTCATTTACATTTATATTGAAGAAAAGTTTATTTTCCTCTCTCTCTCTCTCTCTCTCTCTCTCTCTCTCTCTGTGTGTGTGTGTGTGTGTGTGTGTGTGTGTGTGTGTGTGTGTGTGTGTGTGTGTGTGTGTGTGTGTGTGTGTGTGTGTGTGTGTTTTCTACCAGTGCAAATAGCAGATATCAGGGCAGTAAGCATGCAAAAGTGTATGCATGTGTGTCAAATCCATCTAGAATTCAACATTGGTTGTCATCCAAATATACTTTCAATCTAGTAGTAAGCATTTTATCAACTGAGATATCTCCTAGTCCCAGTCTCTACTCTGGACATTTTATTTACTTCTGTGTTTCTTATTAATCTCTAAAATTCTTATCACTTCAAAAATATTTTAATTTTATGAGTATTATGCTCCATGACAAGCTTGTGCTCATGAAAGAACAATATCCTAGAATTATTTCTCTCCTTCCACCATGTGGATCCTGTGCACTGAACATGACTCCAGGCTAGGCACCAAACATCTTTAACTGCTGAAACATTCTGATATCCCTAAAGTTATGCTTTAATATTTGGCCTCCATAGTTTACACAGATGAACTTTAGAAGCCAATTTTATTTTATTATTGGTAATCAATAGTACAGACTATCAAATATCTAAGCATCTACTAAAGATATGCACAAACATGGTTAAGAACTCCTTTTGATTACTCTCATACTTGACATACTTAGTCCCACATCATATCGTGGACTGGTATGATGCTTTCGAATATTTCTTTGGGAAAAATACAATAATGATTTGTTTTTTTATGTAAGAAAAACAATATTATAAAACTAAACTTAGGATATGTCTGTTCAGGAAAAAAATGTGACTCATAATAGTATATAAACAAAATAAATGATAATTTAGTGGAATTCCTGATTAATAAGAAAGCCTATCCAGGACAGCCCCTAAATAGCACTGACATCTCTGTGTTCTTAATGTCTAAGTAGCCTAGAGCAGAAAGGATGTGTGGTAAGGACAATCATAGAAGTAGATAGAAACCGACAGGAAAAAGAAAAAGGAACATTTGATGTTTGAACTATTAGTAAAATGTTGGGTATTCTTTTATGAGTGTAATATCTCTTGAAAGTGCTTTTTTCCCTATCTCTTAGCAATTATATTAGAGCTTTTAGCTCAGTTTAAAGCCTACACATGCCCTGGAGTTACATAGTTTCTTTACTTCCTGTCTCTATTGGGTCATTCAAAATGTCTGTACTGTGTCGTACAAGATTGCACTGAAGAAATGTTACTTTTTTGTCTTAAATTTTGGAATTTTTTAATGGATACCAAAATGTTGTCTTCTTTTTGTTTTATTGATAGCTTGGTATAAATTTTATTTTATATCTTTGGAAAAGCAGAAAATAAACATGTTAGCTTGCCTGTAATAAAAAAAAGAAAAAGAAAACCCAGTGATATAGTATTCCAATATAAATTCGAGGGCATGCAAATATTTGTTTCACGTCATCAGTTCTCTAGATCTGTAATTTATTCTTTCAAGTAGAGATTGAGTAAGCATATTTAGTGATGGATATTGAATAGGGAGAAGGAATTCAGATAGTTAAAAATTAGGGGAAGGATAGACTAAGGTACCAGGAGAATGCAGCAGAATAGTGAAAAGACAGAAAAGTAAACACAGGGACAGAAAAATTAAGGCTAGAATGAGCCTCATGGAAGATCCTATAAAAGGAAGGATAGAAGGAAAAAAAGAAAATGAGGTAGGAGGAGAGGGGACTGGAGGAGAAGGGAGGGGAGAGGGGGGAGGGGAAAGGCAATTACAGGAGGAGAGAGGAGAGAAGGGGACGAGAGGACAGGAGAGGAAAGAAGAGGAGGGGAGCGGAGGGGAGGGGAGAGGATGGGAGGGCAGGGGAGAGACAGGAGGGGAGAGGATGGAAGAGGGGAGAGGAGGGGAGAGGATGGAAGAGGGGAGAGGAGGGGAGAGGATGGAAGAGGGTAGAGGAGGGGAGAGGAGGGGAGAGGATGAAAGAGGGGAGAGGAGGGGAGAGGGGAGGAGGGGAGGGGAGAGGAGAGACAGGAGGGGAGGGAAGGGAGGAGGGAAGATGGGAGGGGAAAGGAGAGAAGGGAAGAAGTGGGTAGAGAAGGAGAGGGGAGAACAGAGGAGGGGAAGGGAGAGGAGGAGAGGAGAGAAGAGGATCTTGTTCCTAGATGTAACTGTCAAAACTGCTTTCAGTTAAAGAATCAATGAAAGAAGCAATATTTTAAGACATAATATTTACTTCCACATTGTTTACCTTCGACACAGGTGGGAAATTCTAAACAAACCAGAGTATCCTTCTAAGTACCAGCATGTCGATAGATGTAACAGAGCTGATTAATATTAGCAACTTTCCCTGGAATTAGAGAAAACACTGAAAGTTACAAGTAACTGGTGACTGTACTGGTCAGTAATGTTTCAACATTTACTCAGCTGTTAAAGGAGAAGATGGACCACAAGAACAACAATGCCAACCAACCAAAGCTCGTGGGCTCTAAACCACTACCCAAAGACTGACCCATGGCTCCATCTGCATATGTAGCAGAGGATGGTCTCGTTGGGCACCAATGGAAGGAGAAGCCCTTTGGTCCTGCCATGGTTGGAGTCCTCCAGTGTAGGGGAATGTGGGGAGGAGGGGGGAATGGATGAGAAGGGGAGGACCCTATAGAAGAAGAGGAGGGAAATGGGATAGGGGGCTTATGGACAGGAAACCGGAAAAGGGACTAACATTTGAAATGTAAATAAAAAAAATATATCCAGTAAAATTAAAAAAGAAGATAGAAAAAGTGAAAGGGATATAGACATAGACAAGCTAAAAGAGTTTTAAATAGGAGAGGTATTAGCATTTCTTCTATGCTCTGCCCCATAGTTAATCTGGCAAGAGTAAGATGTGCCTGACTCACTATAAAAGAGGCTGCTTGCCCTGTCCTCACTCTCTTGCTCTCTTGCCCTGTTACTCTCTTCACCCACTGTTCCTTCTCTCCCAAATCTCCTCTCCCTCTCTCCCTTTCTTTTTCTCTACAACCCCCTCAACTCCCCTCTTCATGCCCTAAATAAACTCTCTTTTATAGTATACCCATCCCGTGACTGGTACCTCAGGGGGAAGGGATGCCTCATCATGGACCCGCAGAGACACCCCCTTACCCCACACCATACCTTGCCTCCACCAAATACACCCATGCCTTCTGTTTATATATATATATATATATATATATATATATATATATATATATAACTCAACAGAAGGAAGGAGAGAGATGGCCCATAGAGAGACAAACTAGCACAAATTAGCTATATCCCTGTGCAAAAACAGGAGGATTTATGAAGTTAAGACTCTTTTGCTTTACTCCAAAACAAAAGAAACTTACTTTAGCAACTGTTATCCAATGGGCAGAGAGTTCTATAAGTTCCCTTGTGAACTGTGTCACTCTCTGTGACTGACTGCATTCTGTCCAAAGGGGAAATTTTAAGATGTCCAAGAAACTTCACCATGAACAGTGTTGCTCTGGGGAAGAGCACCCTTAGCTCAGATAGAGGTGAAGTAACATACAATCACAAAGTGAAAGACAGGCTGAGCGGGCCAATTATGAAAGGAAGTAAGGCTGTGTTTGATGAGCAGGCAGAGGATTAAGGGGCCAGAAGCCTTACATCATTTTATTAAAAGTGCCTCTAGCAATTTATTCTTATTCTGAGAACTAACCAGAGAACTATGTTCGTGTAATAACTGGATTCTGTAGTCAGACACAGGCAACATGGATTCCTTTTTCAAGCTTGACTTGAATAGCAGTGTGCTTTAAAAGCCGGCTTCTGAGAATTTCTCACCTCAGAGTTTTCTTTCTAATTTGCCCTCCTACTTTGCTGCTTAAAGCATAGTTAACACATCACAGTAAAGCCAAGGTCTGTTAGAGACGTGAAGTACTTCACTTGTTAATGGCAAGCAGAGCAAGGTGTTTGGTCTGAGTGGAATGAACAAGCCACATCAGCTAGATGAAGCCAGCCAGAGACATCCCAGGCCATAACTTTCATACCACACTGTGTTTTCTTTGGATTCTTCTAAGTCAAAACTGTAATCTTTGGAAGTGGTTTTGTTTTCCCAGGGTCTTAGTGGAGCTTCCTAGAGAGCAGGCCCTCTCTTCACAGATGTGTATGAATTCTAACAACAGACCCCTTGTTGTATTGATGCCAGCCAGATCAAGGGTACAGTCAGGATATTTGTCCACAGGGAGCCTGGGCTTTCTCAGTCTCACGCCTTCTATTTTTGGGGAGGGAAGTATATTTTATTTCTGGGTTTTAATGAAGAAAATATATTTTCATTTTATTGTTGACAGGAGGCACATATCGTGTAGATACCAAGATAAATTCTTAAATATTACAATGAAGAAATATATGAAAAAAAAGCTGTCTTAACTTTCACTTACAATCATGTCAAATTGGCCATGATAAAATTTCTTATCCACAGTGATGGATCTGACAAAGTAATTCAAGTCATGATGACCATAATTTGTCAATCAAATGACTGTTATGGATGAATAATTTGCAAAGGAACCAGTGTGCAAAGCAATGTTTTCTAAACAGCAGAAAATGCACCAATGAAATACTTTATCCATACCATACCTATTATGACACTAAAAACCTCATGGATCATAGATATAATCATTAGCTACCTCACGGGGTTGGGAACCCTAAAACATACTCCATGGGAAAGCAAAGGAGGAAGAAATACACAGCAGCTCTGGGAAGTGACCCCACAATGCACTCCTGGGTATCTGTTCCAGAAAAACTGGGAACTCTTACATCTCCAGATGGGGAATGTAAGGAAAATTGTGGAAGATTTATGTGATACCCTCAAGTCATCTTTCCCATGGTTTGGACGCCCTGCTCCCTGGTGTAACTCAATCCACCACCATGACCTTGGCGTGGGACACATTGGCACATGGTTCATCTCATTTCCATGAAGACAATTTTAATAGACATATCATTCATTTGCATTCCTCTTAATAATTCTGAATTGTCTCTGTTCCCTCTTTCAATTAATCAGAAGTAGGTTATGCTATGCACACATTCTAAATTGCACTAAATGTATTTCTTCAAATAAACCACAGTCATTCTTAAATTTTGCCTTCCACTAAACAGTGTGCCAATCTGTTTCAAAGATTTGAGGAAAGTGGGTGGCCTTTATGGAACATGCAGTAGGCTATTCCTCACTTGTATATCTGAGACTTTTACTAGCAAAGCCTTTGCGGTCCTCATATCTCTCTTCACTTTAGTCATAGCTATATAGTGAATCCTAGGAAGTTTTATGTCATCCCTTATAGTCTCCCTTTTGAGCCCACATGATGATTTATATCTTTTTTTGTGGATTTTTTTCATCACATTTTTTATTTATATTTTAAATGTTATCCCATTTCTAGGTTTCCCCTTTAGAAACCCAGTATCCCCCCCCACCCTTGCTTCTGTGAGGGTGCTCCCTCACCCACCAACCTGCTCCCTCCCACCTCCCCACTCTGGTATTCCCCTACACTGAAGAAAGGAGCCTTCACAGGATCAAGGGCTTCTTCTCCCATTGATGCCTGACAAGGCCATCCTCTGCAGATAGAGCTATAGTTTCATCCCTGTGTTCTCTTGGGATGTTAACAACAGAATGTTGTTTGCTCTTCAAATTATTCCTTGTTACTGGAGTTAAGATTATTTCTTGTAACCCTTCAGCAGTAGTTCACTAAGCTCAGGGGTCAACAAGCAAATGGTCTATTCAAAGACAAGTAATACAGAAAAACGATGAAGATATTTATTCAGTGTGGCCACATTGGAAGGTTAGACAAATAAAGATATCCAGGTATACTCCTACTCCTATCAACACTTTTTCTTTTGTTTTTTTAAATATCCTCCTCTCACTCCCCTTCTTCTCCCCTCCCCTCCACCTGCCTCCTCACCCCTCCCCCTAATTAACTATATTCCTTGACATTTTCAACTTTGCTTGTGCTTCTGGGAACAAATGAAGGTGACAGAGATGCAAATACACCTTGTACATATAGAGATGCAAATGCATCTTGTGCATTAGATGCCCTTTCTTTGGGAATTTTCCCTGAGGTTCCCTGTGTTATGAGAAGCTCTCTACTACTTCTCCAGTGCCTTGCTGCCCAGCCTGCTGCCATGTTCCCTGCCATGATGATCATTCTGGACTGATGACCACAGAGTCAGTGAGGTTCATGGAGCATGCTGCTCCTCCCTTCCACAGTTAGTGCATACCTGCAGAGTAGAGCGTCCAGGGACATATAGCCAAAACAACTTATAAAAACATAAAAGAAACATTTAATCCGTGGCTTGCCTACAGCTTCAGAGGGTTAATCCCATTAACTTCTTTATCTCTGAACCTGCCTCTGGGGTCCCAATATGAGTTTAGGTTTCAATAAAAGAAAAGCAAGAGATAGGTTAAACCAAGGAATGATGCTCTAGATGTGGTAACATATCACTGATCCATTAATTATTCATTTTCAATTTTTGAGTCTCTTCTACAACTTTCAATATTTGGTCCAAAGATAGAAGCAAGAAAATAAAATCAACCCAGGAAATCCTTCATGGAAGTTTTAGGATTTGGGTATTGACAACTCTAACATCGCTTTTTGTTACAGAGCAGATAATTTTCACACTTCTCTCCAGTAATTAGTGCATAGCATTCTAACAAATCAAATACCTTTGTAAATGTTTCTAAAAACCACCTCCCATAAACATACAACTAATGACGTCTTGTGACCAGTCCCAAGGCTGTAGTGCCTCCAAATACATTTAGAAATAAAATAATTAAGAGCTTTTAGGTTTCTATTTCTGTCTCCCAAAAGGCAATTATGTAAAAAACATAAATTTACATGCACCTACACATTCATAAATATGTTTAGCATTACTCAAGGAACAACCACCTATCAAGCATGGTTTAGATACTGGACATGAGACACTGTAAATAAACAAATCAGGCAAAAATCGCTGCCTTAATGGGACAAGGAGAAAAAATGCAGACAAACAAATAAAGTAGTTCCACTTTAGGTTATTTTAGCAAGCACATTATAGCAATATCCACTGTGAAAGTAAGGAGAGCAGAGAAAAAACGGGGTCCATGACAGATAGGGTTACTGAAGTCTTCTCACTGAAATGCCACTGTCTCTAAATGAAGGTTTGACAGTAGATATGAGAGGGGTTTTGTAGGAAGATGGCCTCATCGAACAAGTTCTAAAGTTATTGGCAAGTTTCTAGAGCATCAGAAAATTTAACTTTACTGACCCCAAAGGAGCAAGTAAAATTGAGAGTAGGTAAGAGGAGAGAGCTTATTCAGACAAGAATCAGGCCACTGCTAAGGACTTTGTCATGTATCCATGGAAGCTGGGGCATGGTCTGGATTGAGATTGAAAATATTTTTTCTTGCTTTCCATTGGCACACTGCATAAAGAGAATGGGTCAAACCCTGACAACCAGGGTTGAAAGTTTTACTCTTCCCATTGTCGTTCTTGTATATCAGAATAATATGCCCTTCTGTTTTATAGATAGATAGGGTAAATGTGTGCATTTTAACACCCTTGCTAAAGTGTGCCTTAAAGTCATGAAAAAGATACAAATTTAACAAAAGCAAAGGGACTGCAAAAGTAAAATGAAGTTTCAAATAAAATGGGTATCACAAAACACTAGAATTTATTAAAGATCATTGATACCTCTCTATTTCTGTGTGCTATTTCCTGATATTCTATTTAATTGCTTCTCAGAGCTTCAGTATATAGGAAGATCTGAAAACAAGAACCTGTTTTCTGTTTCAGACCTATTAAATTTCAGATTGCATCCATATAGACAGAGAGATGTGGACAGGGACAGTGAGATATGAGAGTGACAATCAAGATAGAAGACAGGAAAAGAGTTAAATTTTAGAACTTTCAGGATGTTGACGAGACTTGAAGTCGAGAGACTGTGAAGTTAGAAAGGGATAGGAAAGAAGAATTCCAAAAACTATGCTGTAGTCTCATTTTAAGAGACTCTCAGGGTGAGCAGGCGCAATCAGGGAACTGAAATATTAATGATAAATATGGTAAGAAATGGAAGAGGAAATCCACAGGAGAAATGTCCTGGAAGCCAAGTATGAAATTAGATTACAAGAAGCGATCATCAGATATCTCAAGTGCTTTGATAGATGTAGTAGGATGTAAGGACTGATAACTAACCACAGCATAAAAATATTAAATTTTATAGATGATCTTGATAAAGAGGTATAAACAAATATCCCTTTGGAATATAGCGAGAGGGAAATCGTGATTCGTATGTTTAACGTTACCTGAGGGACATTTCTAGGAAGAAGTGAACATAGATGGTGTCAATTTTCTCTTCTAACACATTAGTAATTATTGCTTAGAAAAGAGACAACACTTGTTGAAAAACCTATAGTGAACCGGCTGGGAAATGATAGATGGATGTAGCATGTGTTTCTAGAAAATGTCCAAGAAGTGTGACAAAGGATGAGGTTTTCATTATGTAAATCTTATCATTGTGGAAAGTGACTCAGTCAAATTAGAAGGCACTTCATTTGTGGCATGAGGGATTTGGAGAGACACCCTACCCACACTTATGCCCCTTTATTAGTCATATCTCAAAATTATTGGGGAGTTTTGACATAAGAACCACATAGGTCAGATCAATTTGACAAAACCTTCATTTTCGGTTCAGAGATGGATTGCAAGAAAAATTAGAGTGTAGGACATTATTCTAAGAAAAACTTATTTTAGTATAAATTTGAGAAGAGAAATGGGAAACAGTTATAAACAAACCTTTGAGGTAAGATTTTTTTTTTTTAGTTTTCAGACTTAAAAATTCCTTTGCATTATATAGTAAAAGTCATATCAAGAGAAATAAGTTATTTGAAAATAATAACTTTATACGTCTCTCCTAAACAGTGGAATAGAATATTTATAGAAATAACATTACTTGTAATAACACAAGTGGAAAACTATTCAAGTACTCTCTAATGGCTGAACAATGTCCTGTGTGTGTGTCTGTGTGTGTCTCTGTGTGTGTGTGTTTAACTGTATGTATTACAGAAGAAAAGGAAGACAAAGCAAATTCATCTAGAAATCTGGTACTAGTTACCCAGGATAGAATAATAACTAGAAGCAGAGCCTGACATGACATTGCTTATAACCAACTGTTTCTGGATCTAGATTTCAATCATAAGACTTATCTTTGAGAATTTCTTTTTTGTTGTTGTTTTTTGTTTCTGTTTTTTTCTTTTAATGGATATTATTTATTAACACTTCAAATGTTATCTTCTTTCCTGGTTTTCCCTCCAGAATCTCCCCCTGCTTCTATGACATTGCTCCCCAACCCACTCACCCATCCGCCTACTCCAGCCTCTGTGCCCTGACATTCCCCTAAACTAGGGCATCGAGCCTTTACAGGACCAAGGGCCTCTCCTCCCATTGATATCCAACAAGGCCATCCTCTGCTCCATATGCGACTGGAGCCATAGGTCCATCCCTGTGTACTCTTGGGATGTCGGTCCTTAACTCACACATTTATGTATCAGGAACTTTCTGTGAATCAACCATTTCCTCCAACATTGCAGCAGAATGTAGCATTGTCTCGTTGTCAGTCCCGGTACTACTAGCTCATTATGGGTTGTCTGAATTTTCACATTGACTCTTATGTGATAGCCATATGTCAAGCAGAGAAACAAAAGGCATGGGACAGAAAATTTGAAATATTACTTAGTCTGTCCTCAAGAAAAACATTTCTGTAATTTCCATTTACAATAGTAGACTCAACCTTTAAGGAACTCTTTGCTTTCTCTAAATCTAATGACCTCCTTTCTTATAGTGAATTATTTATTTAGTTATATTCTGTCTTAAGAGTTGTCAAATTATCTTCTTTTAAATCATAAAGATATTTTAATGATTTAATCCTGAAATGGACTCCTGGGTATTTATTTGAATATCCAATCAGATGTGAGAAGAGTTGGTCTGTCCCCTCCATTCAGGTTTATTCCAAGCATCTAGAGATTCTCCCATGATGCAGGTCTTCAGCATCTGCACTCTGTCCTCCAAATGTGGTTGACAAACCAAGGAAAGACTATTATAGAATTTTACTAGAGTTTTAAATTCTAACTTGAATATTAAACATGTCATTAAATCTTCATTTTATGTTCTATAAAATTGAGTCTCGTGATTAGTTTCTAGAGAAAATATGGAAGTGAAAGGCAGTGAGAAGATACAATGACTCATTTTAAGAAACCAATAATAAAATTCCTAGGATTCATTGTTTATTGAGATTAATAAGCTTGTCATCACAACCCAAGTAAGACAAATGCAACTCTCTCAGGCAATCTTAAAATAAAAGTACATGAATCATTTGAGAACTTTACCAAATTTTGAGCACTTCTAATACCAAGAACTAGTTCTCAAGACTTTTTATACTTTAAAGTTGCCAATATTATCTGTAAATATAAGCATCCAAATTATGCTCATTAAAATATCATTATAAAATTTCCACTAGAGTTTTCTGTGCTTTATCTTAGAAAGAAAGCTAGTTCCTTTTTTTACTAATTTGTTCATTATGTAGCTCCTCTTCTTTGTTATAACATAATCTATAAACTCCATGAATTAAAAAAAATACTTAGAATAAATGAGGCAGAATTAAATTAGAGTAACTGAAGCAGGAACTCTTAGGGATTTTATGCATAGATCAGTAGAAAGAGGAGAAACACATAATTTTAAAAAGAAAAGGATTGAAGAGGGACATCCTTTTCAGGGGAAAAATGATAACCACAGAAAATATTTAGTCTCATAAGTAAAGAAAATCAACCTAAAAGAAAGGTATGCTTAATATAAAATAAAACACTAGTATTCTAATTACATAGAGAAGTGGGAAGTTATAAAGCTATGAAGTTGAAGTCAAGTTAATGAAGTCAAACACCAGGAAAAGGTTACTAGTTTTAAGAAAGCCTTTCTACCATAGCAAAGGCTACTTAGCTGAACAGTAAAGGTGCTGAATTTTGAATTTAAAGAGTGAACATTAGAGAAAAAATTCCATTCATAAATTGCCATAGCCTCATATCCTGGTCAAAAACAAACCTCCCCTCCCCCCAAAAAACAATAAAAACAAACAAAGCAAAGCAACACAAAACAGAACAAAACAAAACAAAACAAAAAACTATCCACCAATCTAAGACAACAGCTCTAAAGGCATGGTATATGAGAAAGAGAGAGAGAGAGAGAGAGAGAGAGAGAGAGAGAGAGAGAGAGAATGTATGCTTGTGTGTGTTTGTGTGTGTGTTCGTGTGTGTGTATGTGTGTGTGTGTGTGTGTGTTCAAAAGTGTCCCTTTAAAAGAAAACTTTCTCCTCTCTCACAATTTGTCCTCAAATTTAATCTGTCTTATATTCTCAGGGACCATACTTACTTTATTCTCAGGGGCCACTCTCACTTTTGTCTTAAGAAAGATTTTTGGGAGAGAATTAGGTGAAATAAAGAATATCTTTGAGAGCAATGACCACATGGGACAAAGACTGAGGAAGACCTCGCCGTTTCCTGTGGCAGCTACAAGGCCTTGTTCCTTGTCACGTTTTTTGCAATTTTGCATACAGGCTTAGATCCTTCCTTAGACTCACTACAACTGCTTTTCAGGTAAACTCATTAGAATCATAATAGTTGATTTGAAGTATATCTTTCATACCTTCCAACACTTTAGTTCCTCAAGGTGTTTTATATCTGACAATAACTGCAAGTTTTACTGTAAGTAAGCTTAAGTTATCTCTGGTTCTTAATCAGGAAAAAATGAAACCTAGAGAATAGCAGTGCTCTTGTAAAGCTAACCACTTATTGGACCAATAATTTACCTGCTGAACATCATTACACCATTATATGGCTGACATTACAAGTTAAATAATATAGAACTTTTTTCAGATACTATAAACATCTTTACTAAAATGACATGTCCTTCCATTAAAACCACACATTCATGTACACGTGTGTATGTGCATGTCCCATTCACTCTCCCCAGCTGTATTAACAGAGCACTTCTACCTGGTATTGGAAATTATCAAGAAACACGGCAGCAAAGAAGAAAGTCGGAGGAGTGATTAGAAATATTTAATATACAAAATAATATCTTACAGCTTCGGTTTAATTAATGTAAGCCACATAGTTCACTGACAACTATCTCTAGCTGGGAAAGCATTAACAATTCGTGCTGTTCTGAATTAGTAACAATAATGCATAACCATTTAGATTGGTTCGGAGGGGGATGTTTACAGTCAACAACTGGGGTCTGCCAAATGTGTTAGATGATATTTAATTTTTCATGTTCATCCTTATTTGAAGTCAGTATTTATCCTCTTAGCTAAAAGTAAAACTGAACTTCACACATTGGCATTCCAGCTCAACTAACTATGACTTGATGTGATGAAAAGAATTTTTTCCCCTTTACCTGGTGCTCTGAGCCTATTAACCTACCTAATATTGAATCAGTAAATATTCCATGAGTCTTTTTAAAATTTAGTACATTATCCTATGGCTCAAGTTATGAGGAAAATGTAAACTGCAAAAGGAAAGGGGATAGCATATGAAAGGTAAATAAATAAAAAATCCAATTAAAAATAATTACAATATATATGAAACATTTATGCAAATAGAAAATATTGATATGTATCGAATTATTTTTATAGATTTATATATTTACATACCACTTTGGGCTAAAGATATAAATATTGTCACATTCCTATTAATTAATATCACTTTGTTACTGAGTATTACTTCTTTTATACTAATTTCGTCTATGTGTAACTCAGGTTATCTGAATTATCAGAAATCATTGCAGTAATAGAAAGAATATGGTGTAAATCATTAATCTATGACCTTATTGATTTATTTTCAATTCATTTGTAATTATTTCCCGTTATATTTAATGCGGGTACTGGCATACATGAGTGTGCACAAGTAGGTACAGTTGTGCACACACCCATGTAGACGTGTATGGAGGCCAGAGACCAAGCTCAGCACCTATTACTCAAGAGCTGTCCTCCTTGTGTTTTGAGGTAATGTTCCAGACTAGGATCTGTGGCTTGTTGATAAAGTTAAGCGGGCCAGTTACTCCCAAAGATTTCCGTGTCTTTGTCAATTCAGAGTTGAGATTAGAGCAGGAGGCACAATGCAGTATTTTTATGAACTTTCTAGTGATCAAACTCAGCTCCTCATATTTGCGGGGCAAACCCTTTTACCAGCTGAGCTGTCTCCCAAGCCTCACCCCTTCTCATCTTGTAAACCCTCAGAATGTATAATCCTTTGCCTGTCTAGCTTCTTTGCTGTAAATACGCTCTTATAGCAATGAATACAGAATACCTCACAACAGAGTCAGGGAAAGGAGTTCAGTTTATTCTGATTTGAGAAATGAAATTATCTCTCTCTTGGAAATTTGTATACCGTACCCATAATACAGTGCAACAAATTGCTCTTTAAAATTATCTTGCCTATAGATATGGCATTTTTTTTTCCTAAGAGCTACTTGCAAATACCGGATGCACAGAGTGAGAAAGCCAGGAGATTACTGCTCCAGCCATGTCTAACTGAAGGCATAAATGTTAAGGAAGGATGGAAGGCAGATCTCAATGTTCTTGTGTGCTTTTTATTTTTTTTAAACTTGAAATCTGTCACTGATGTAATGGCACTGATACAATCTCTGAGCTACTGTCTACCATGACTTACATATTTTAAATTCAAACTCACTTCCCTTTTTGTATGTATCTCATATTGCTTAAATCAGTGGACTGGTAAACACGGAGATATGTACCATGAAATGATCAAGTAGTCCTTTCCTCATAAACGTCTCCAAAGACAGAGCAAAGGAAGAAAACCAAAACCAATTGAATAAGCAGAAACAACAAAAATCGACTGCTGTGACACGACTGCGGAGAGCTCTCTGGGTATTTATAAACAGCACATTACACATTGTGGTGTGCTTAGAATGAGAAAATCACTCTAAGTGGGTTTTGATTAATGAGACACTCTAGAGGTTAATTGAACTAAAATTTGACCTGGCTTTTCTTCTAAAGGGTAATTATAAAGTTTGTATAACTCAATCTATTGCTTTAGAAAACATTACCACTTCAGAACTCCTGTTCTGTCACTGTTGTTTCTACATAGTATTATATTTCTCTTGTGTTGTGGTCTGTGATGGGGAAATTTCATCCAAAATCAACACCCCAGATTCAAAGCATGAGGAAAACTTAAAATGAATAAAAGAACATTGCTCTGATAAGGCAGATCTCTAAAAGTAGTGAAATGTACCTCAATAACTATGTAATTCATTGTGCTGGGAGCCAAACAACCTGAAACATTTAAAAAAGAAGTGGTCCCCTTATTTTGAGATATACAGAATTTGCACATTCACTGAAGACATTTCGGTGAGAGAAGAAATAATTTTATACTTTTAAAAACACTAGTTTAAACTACTGCTGTTTTGTGATATGTGAATATAAGAAATCTTGTTTTAGAGTTCTTTGCTTTCTTAAGTACATGCAAGAAGTGTTTCATTTCATTTTGATTTCTGTCTTTAAAGCAGACTATAATGATTTCTTGTGTTTCTAAAGCATTGTGATAGGTCATTGTAGGCAAAATATACCTACAAATATTTTTGTTGAATTTTTGTGAAGACATTCGTTTCATAATATACCTTGATTTGCTTAAGGTTGCTGTAATATTCCATTTCTCTTCATGGACTAGTTTGTAGATCTCTAGTTGCTGACAATATCATTTAGAAAAAATTTAACTAGTTAATAGTAGTGTGATCTTACTATGTGATACATACATGTAAGTTGCTGTTACAAAAGCTTCTTAAAACTCATGAAATCCCACTATTATTTACAGTGTATACTATAAGGTTAGCCATGTAAAGTAACAGCAGGACCTGGCAAACTCCTATGGAATTTGTAAAACATCCATGGCATATTTTAACCATTTCTTAGTTTTCAGTGAAAATGACTATATTACAACAAATATATTCGATGATTTTCTCTAAGTTCCCCACCACTAGATATCTCAAGAAAGCTTGGGACCTTGCCTGTGTTTCTAATCTATTGACTTCATGCAGTGCTGTTTTTAGTCTGTCATAATTTACAGTCGGTCTGGATTTCTTTCATTCTAATTTTCACTGTGATAATGGCAGAAGTGTCAGACATATTGATGATGATCTTTGGCTCTACAGTCCCCAAGAGCTTGACTCTCTGAAGGGCTATGCCAAATACAGCCAACCCGTTCTTTCAAAATCTGTTTGATAGCTGAAGTAAGAAAATAAGATTTTGGAATTAATACATCATTTTTCTAAATCCATCTTTCCCTGAATAACACAGTATTCTCTATACACGAAAAATGACAGTTTGCATTGATTTGAGCATGTGTTATACTAACATACACATCATCTACATAGTTCTCAGTGGAAAATAAGACAGATTCATTTATTTGAAGGCCTGGTGATTTTTAAGCAGAAGAAAAACATTTAAAATACAGTAGTAAAATATTACCAATATTCACTTTTAGAGACTATACAAAAAAAGAAATTCTTTCCTTTTGATCTAAGAGTACTAATATTACTGACATTTTAATTTAATGGAGAGAAAGGGTAAAAGGATTTTCTAGACGTCATTGTGCTTCTGTTAAATTGACTTTCCCTTCCCTTACTGTAACCTACTAGTCGATCAAGGATGTAAGAAAGACAATTTTAAATGCTGATGGATAAGTACGAAGGGTGGAATGGGATGCTTTGATAACAGAGAAAGATGTCCATCATAGATTTGTAGAGTATAACACAATTCCATACAAAATGAAATTAAAACCTAACTTTCTTTTCTTTTGTTTTTGAACTTTTTATTGGATATTTTTTATTTACATTTCAAATATTATTCTCTTTCCTAGTTTCCTGTCCATAAGATCCCTATCCCATCCCAGTCTCCTTCTTCTATGTGTCCTATCCCATCCCAGTCTCCTTCTTCTATGTGTCCTATCCCATCCCAGTCTCCTTCTATGTGTTCCTGCTCCCCATCACCCACCCTTCCCACCTCTCTGCCCTGACATTCCCCTATACTGTGGGGTCCAGCATTGGCTTCTCCTCCCATTGGTGACCAACAAGGCCATCCTCTGCTACATATGCTGCTGTAGCCATGGGTCTGTCCATGTGTAGTCTTTGGGTAGTGGTTTAGTCCCTTGGAGCTCTGGTTGGTTGGTATTGTTGTTCTTATGGGGTTGCAAACCCCTTCAGTTCCTTCAATCCTTTCTCTAATTCTTCCAATGGGGATCCTGTTCTCAGTTCAATGGTTTGCTGCTAGCATTCGCCTCTGTATTTGGCATGCTCTGGCTGATCCTCTCAGGATATTGCTATATCAGGTTCCTGACAGCATGTACTCCTCAGCTTTATCAATATTGTCTAGCTTTGGTGGCTGTATATGTAATGCCTGAATGGCCATTCTTTCATTCTCTGCCTCAAACTCTGCTCCCCTCCCACGAATATTTTTGTTCTCCCTTTTAAGAAGGACTGCACTTTCGTCATCCTTCTTCTTGAGCTTCATGTGAGAACCAAACTTTCTAAGCAGACTCTGTGTGTGTGTGTGTGTGTGTGTGTGTGTGTGTGTGTGTGTGTGTGTGTGTGTGTGTGTGTGTAAAGCAGTAAGAAAAGTAACATTGACCTAAGCAGACAGGTACTCTAGTAAAATACCTGTAATGCTCCCTGTGGGCTTTGGGTCTGGCAGGTAGGAAGCACAGCTGTTTAAATGTCTCAAGGTAAGTCATTAAAGTTCCAACTAAATTTTTTGCAATTTGGTGAAATTTAAGAATTTTAGAGAAATAATATATGAAATAATTTCTAATTGTACTACTCTAAAAATCTCTGAATTTCCATACAGATTAAAAATAAATCTGGAGACATTATCTAGACTTATTAACATTTAGTGCTGTTAATGTGAAGTTAGAAATGTATCAAATAGGATTAAAGTGTAAATTAATTCAATGTATCTAAAACAATTATGAGAACTCTGCCTGTCATGTTAACTACTTAAGAAACACACAGTATTTTGCAAATAAACAATATAGATTCTCAAGATTATTTATTTCCTCAAAGAAAAAATCTTTGAAAGTTTTCTCTTGAGCATGATCAAATCAGCTAAAGTAATTTTTGTTCAGCGTAGTTATCAATCACATTCTTTTTATAGATGTGTTGCATAATTCTTCGTGGTTGTCTCCCTATAGAGGAGTTTGATTTCATGTTCTCTTCAGAGTGAGCCTGGCTTAAATATTAGTATGACTAGTATTGAATTGACATATTTAAGCATTTCTGTTCGAGTTGTCTATAATTATTGTAATCCTCCAATGAATGAATGTTTTACTAATAAACTCACCTTATCCTTTTACAGAGGATCAGCTATTTGGATGCTGTGTTGTGTTCATCAAACCGGTTGCTGAGTCTAGAAAATCATATGACACTGGTGACTGCAAACTTGTCCAAAGTTGGAATAGGTTCACTCCCTAAAAACCTATTACCAGGAAGTATATCATATTTGATAATTAGGACAATTATGAAATTTATGACAATAACAAAATGTGGGCACTGAGAAACCCTAAGCAACAAAGGAAAAACTATGTAGAAATTTTGGTCTCTTCCAAATTTGTAAAGATCCAGTAAAGAATAATTTGGTTTGGCATTAAATAGAAGTAAGATGCATAGTGATAACAGCAGTGGAACCAGACAAGGAAACTCTTGAGGAAAGAGGAGTGTTGTAGGGAAAGGCTGTCTTAGGTCTTCTTGCAACTAACCCGTACCTTTCTTTCTGCTTTTCTGTAATGTTAATGACCTTATGAACACAGAGGAAACATGTCCATTTTCTTTTACAAGAAAGACTTCTTTCAGATGTTTTCAAGTGGCCCCTATATTTTTCAGTGGTAAGTGCTTGTTATACTTAAAAAATAATAATAAATAATTTCAAAAATTATTCTTTCCTCCTTTATCTTAAAACGAGAAAACATTTAGGGGAAGATTCAAGAAAATACATATTTGAAAATAAATACAAGTTACACAGATGCAGACACACAGAGTTATGACCTGTGTGTGTGTGTGTGTGTGTGTGTGTGTGAGTGTGTGTATTATATAATATATGAATTCTTGAGTTTTAGGTTTTTATTTACATATTCAATCTAATTAACCAGTCATCAAGTCTACAGTATCTCACCCTGTGCCCTTAGGCAACTTCAAAACCTTTCTCCAGTCTCTGGAGAATAGAGCTTTCTGTTTACTATGTTGTCAATGACTTTTGTTTTTATAGTGCTATATTAACAATAGAACAAAGCAGAAGGAAATTTGCTAAGGAATTTTGTAATTAAAAAAGTTGACCAACTGACAATGTCACCGCTTTCCCACAACCTTGGCATCCTTGGGTGCCATTTGCTCTGGCTGAGAACTGCCTATCTTTTTCACAGTGACACCAGCGTTTGACACATCTACGGGAGAGAAAGCTATAATCTGAGCCAAGATGCTAATTATAAAGACCATGAAAGGATGCTAAAATTGGCTTGAGAACAAAAGTAAGTGACTGTTCTTTTTAAAACCACTTCTAGCATTTGATCTTAATCTTGGTGATTATGAGAACACTGAAAAAATAACCATGCATAAAGGATTAGTAAACATGCCTAAGAAGGTTTTGGCCAAAAATAATAACATTGTGTAAAGTCAAGAAATCATAGCCTAACTCTTGATTGACCAAGTACTTCCATGATTTAATTATTTGTAACACCCGTGGTAATAATTATCTTTTAAGCTTTTGTTCCTTTGTTTCTAGAGTAGGATTAGTCTGATTTCAATCACACACCTATGATATTTAGCATCCAGGAGATTGTCACCTGCCAACTTCATATTATTTGTTGCTTTTGTTTTGTCTGTCGTATACTGCCTATCAAACCTAGGGCCTTGAACTTGGTAGACAAGCAGCACTCAGTATTTTCAGGACTTGTTCCTACTCACAGTTTTCATAATATAGCTCCTCTTCTCAATACATTTTCACGCAGAAAGTTCAGTGGATTTTATTAATCTTTCACAATTCAACAAACTGAATTCCACTTGAGCGTATATTGTGCGTCCTCCTCTCTAAGAGTCAGAAGTCGGTTTAGTTTCCATATTTCGTTCTCGCATGTAGAGATTTTTTTACCAATCATGGTGAACATTCAAGTTTAGAAAACTCTCCTCTGCTACGGAAGAGTATCCACTACTGGCTGCCTACATTGTCAAATACGTCCTAAATGCTGCTAAATCACCACCGTGCCTTTGACAGTGAGAATACAACCACAGGAACCAATATCAAAAGTGCTTAGTGTGTGCTTTTCCCTAAAAGCTTTTGTAAAGCTTAGCTCTTATGAGGAATCTGAAATCCTACTCCTCCCGGTGTAGAGGAAAGATTATTGCAGTGGAAACACAGCCCAAAGGAGACAGCAGAGTTTGGATTCTTTTAGATGAATCCTGAGCCTTCTGTACTCTCAGATGTGACAGAGTTGTCCCCTTTGCTCAGATTCCCTAAACATTATTCTGGGGGGTAAATTTGGGCAGTTTTCCAGTTCATGAATATTCTCCTGCAACCAGGTCTGATGCTTATAAATGCATTCCTGGATACTGGGCTCTCTGTTTTGGCAAAAATCCCAGAATCAGTAGATATGTATTCAGGAAATCAAGCCCTCAATCTGGGAAGGTCAATCCCAGATGAACTGCAAAGTCACTTTTCAGTCTTGCTCGGTTGTTCCAATTTAAGCAGCGATGGGAAGCTCACACATCGACAACACTCCTATTAAGATAAGTTGGACTCATTTAGCAGCTGCAGTACACCTACGAAGCTGACTCAAATGAGCAAAACACCAGAGATGCTGGAAAACAAGTGTTCACACCTGCTAACAGCTGTGTGGGTTTGCTGCTCCAGGTGTGCTACGTAAACTCAACACAGGGCTGCATTTATCACATATTAAAAGATATCAAAATGCATTGTGCAGACTATCCTTCTGGCAATTGTCACAAACAGAGCTGGGTGCTATTTGTCAGGGGCCTCAGATAAGCAGATTCATGAGCACAGCATGCACTAGAGATGGGATAAAAATGGGTCTTACAAAAATTCAGTACAATGAAAAATAAAGAAAGCAACCCAGGCACAGGCCTGGAGAACTTCCTCAAACCATTTATGTTTTATTTCAGAGAGCCAATAATTTATATTTATAAGTAATTCACGGGGGAATTATTTAAAAATATGATGATACAAGCAGTGATGAGGTGGTGACTAGTGTTTAAAATGCTTCAAAGCCAATCAGAATCAAAACTCTGTGATTTATATAGTTTATACTTGGTTTAATGATCAAGACTCTGGTCTGCAGTTTAAAGCGGTTGTTAGGTAATTACTGTGATTGAAAATGCTCCCACTTCTGCACAACACACTTAATACACCGAGTACACCATCAGGGTGATTAAACCGCTTGAATCATGAAGCAGACATCATAAATCGGGGCATAGCTTGTGTGTCATGTTCTGTCTAACCTATTTATCCTCTACTTTGCTGGAGAATGCTACTGAAGTCCATTGTGAGCTTCCACATTGTTACTTCTACTGAAGTTCACTGAGACTATATTTCTTTTCTGAAGAGCACACATTCCTTTATTGAATGTTACTGCTCTTCTTTCCTGTTTAATACATTGTTTCTAATTTGTTGCATATGGTATTACTGCTTTTTGCATTCTTGTTTCCTGGAGAGTGGAGGCTATGACTGTCTTTTGAATGTAAGTATTCACATCATTTAGCAATGGGCTAGCCCCTGGTCAAACTAAATAGCCATGCTTCTCTGGCAAGTGAAATAATAGAACTAAAACTTCCTTTAGATTGACTTAGGGAGAGAGCTTCATGCAAAAAGTATCTGCTACACAAACACAAAAACCTTTGCCTACATAACTCCCATGTGTGGCTCTATGCATCCATAAGCCCAGTGCTAAGTGGGTTAAGTTTTCTGGAGTTGGCTACTCCATGAGATTGGACAAATACCTAACACAGCTAAGGGGCTAAGGGCAGGAGACTAGATGGGTCATGAGTCCAAAGAGGACTGATATTTAAAGACATATTGCTACTTCATGAGTCCCCATTCACTGAAAAGACCATAACTCAGAGAATAAGGTTAAAAATTATTTAAAAAATATGTGCGATATTAAATCTTTGACTACATGTCTGCACCTCAAAACCATTGATCCACGGGTGAAACAACACACTCTACACAAATGTATACTCTTTTATATTTTAATTTAATTAGTCAAACAGTTCATTTGGTTCTAGGGATTAAATTTAGACAATTCCCCATGTGTTTTGTCAACAAAATACATATAGCTTTTAGCACATCTTGATATGACATAAAAGAGGCTATTTATCCTTTGACTTTTACAGATATGGTTTATATCTCTGTTGTTTTTCTTTGGATGTTTTTATGCATATTTGTGAGTGAATCTATGTGACTACATGTTGCCTCTTCTTTGTCTGTTTTGTTTTTGAAGCATTGCTTCTGGGAACCAAAACTCAATGTCCTCTGGAAGAACATCAATCACTCTTACAAATAAGAACTCTCTTCACCTACACCTAGGCAGCTCTTCAAAAGAGAATCCCCATGGCAATACGCTCAAATATCGGGGGGGCATCTATGGAAATCATTTTGGTACTGAGCCAACATGATATATATAACACATGCCTTGCGTGGGAGGTTTTACTTAATGTCATATGTGTTTAGGGCACTGTCACCCTTATTATTTGAAGACTCTATTTAAATACCTTCTATATATGTATATATTTGGGGAAACATATACAGTAATAGATATTTTGTAGTAAAATGTGGAGTCATTTAAGTATATACCCAGTTGTGGTATAGCTAGATCTTAAAGAATATCAATTTTCCCAGCTATTTATAGTTTATCTTTTTCAAGCTCTGTTCAGTATTATATTCCATTTTTCAATTTGGGTTATTTATATTATGTTAATATTTTTCAATTCTTTATATATTATATATAGTAACTCTATGACATATCTCATTGCTGAAGATTTTTCTATTTTGGAGGCTGCAACTAGACTCAAATAATACTTTAAGGCCTGTGTTGCTGAAGATACCATTGTGTTATGTGTTTGAATGTAGAATAATTGAGCTAGTACACAACTAGAATCAATTTATATCTACTCAGTACCCTTCATAATGGTGGAAAATACTTCACAGGCTATTGGAAGAGAATGTAATTAGCTACAAACTCAGCAACATACAGCAGAAAAATGCCTGCACTGTATGATGTTACAACAGTGACAGAGATAACCAATCATTCTTTTCAATGAAATTTATGATCTACACCATGCAATTGGACCAATAACTAACACAGCTAAGGGGCTACGCTTTGGTCATGAGCCCTTATGTCCTTAAAGACATATTGCTATACCTATCTAATAAATGGATTCCAATAAAAAGCATCAGAAAAGCTTCTTGTTGTAATAGATGGTAATAAACATAGAAGCTCACACTGAACAATGCCCAGTTAGTGAGAACTACTGAGAATTTAGTCCTAAATGGGATGACTATTGAACCTCTTTTCTCAAGATTCAGGGCTCTATAAGGAAGAGGAAATAAAAAGGATTCTAAGGATCCCCTAAAAGGAATGACTTTCAGATACATCAGGGCTGAGAAACAAATATGAAAATCCCATACAAAGATCTCAGCACAAAGAAGAGGAAGCGATCACAAATTACACTGTTAGTTTAAAACAAAAAGAGCTCTACTTGTAATTGATACCTGGTAGTTTAGAGAAAAATCAAACTTTTCCTCCAGTGGAGTATCATCATGTCTATCAACCACACTTGAAAACAAACCTTTATTCAGCATTAACTCAACAACACAAAGTGGACTCCATGTTTGAGTGTGGGTGACTGTCTGTGTGTCTGTGTGTGCAGGTACACATGAATGCATGTGTATGTAGGGAGTATTGGTTTGCTCTGGCATTTTGTCTCATCGACTTTTTGTGTGCTTGTTTGTTTTAACCTTCGTTTTGTTTTATGCAATTTTTCGAAAGGTTGAGACAAAGAGGGAAAACATAAAATTGGGTGAGTAGGGAGGTGGGAAGGACGTGGTTGGAATCGATGAGGATTTGATGATATTAATATGTCCAGGTTTGCATAGGTAGCAATGAATATCCTAGTAAGAGCACCAATGGAAGGGGAAGCCCTGGGTCCTGCTAAGACTGAACCCCCAGTGAACTAGACTGTTGGGGAGAGGGCGGCAATGGGGGGAGGGTTGGGAGGGGAACACCCATAAGGAAGGGGAGCGGGGAGGGGGATGTTTGCCCGGAAACCGGGAAAGGGAATAACACTCGAAATGTATATAACAAATACTCAAGTTAATAAAGAAAAAAAAAAAGAAATGTCCAGGTTTGGAATAAAACAAAATTTAAAAAAGAGAATAATGAAACATTTCTCTTTGTTTTATTATGTTTCTTTTTATATAGGATTTCTCTTTAGCCCTAGACAACTTGAAACTTAATAGTGTACTCAAGGTTAACCTCAAATTTTGCTCATCCTCAAGTCTGAATTTCCTTTTTAGGATTATAAAAGTGAGACACTGCACCAAGGTTATTAATAAAGCTTTTCATTGTAAACTCCCAGTGATTTGTTTAAGCCTTTAGTGTATGTATGTTGATTCCCAGTGCCTAATTTAACGTTAATCAATTACACCTACTGCATTTTCTTTAAATCCTAAAGTACTGACTCATAGAACATATGCAAAATACCAGACTAATTATTAGCCTGAGGCACCCTTTTATAATCCTTTTCCTGTTTTGGTTACTCTTTGTGCAACTTTTGCAGGCTCTGTATTCTGAATTTTTTCTACGTTCTCATATTCACTCCAAGAAAAATCAATAAGAAATTCCTAAATAATTGCTAAATCTTCGGAATTCAAAGCCTTTTGTGTTAAGCAGTAATTTCATCCTGTAACAACCTGAATGTGCGACCCCAAAAGAGATAAAAAAGACAATCTGTCGTCACTCTTTGGAGCCTCCATGAGTATCTCCGATTTCCTGGAGTGCTGTGGCAGGTGCAGTGGCCACCGCCATCTTTGTTTACAGAGTGTATGTTTTCAAAGGTGAGTATTTGGTATTGAATATCTAATTCACGTGATTGTCTCTGAAGAAGACCATTTCTCTTGTTTTCAGCATTCCTTTGCTGGCTGTAGTTCTGTGTGCATGGTTGAGGACTGTGGATTTTCCCCAGTACACTTTGGCATGTCCACTTTTATTGTCCTTGCTCAGCTCATGTTTACACAGTCATGAAGTTAATACTTTTGTGTATATCTTTTGACATTTTTAGGATGCAGAGACTTACCTTATTAACACCCCTTTCTTTGGCAATACTCCCCAAGATTTAGGTATAGGATATGTTTTGTAGAATTCTTTTGGAAGCAACATTGTCTTAATATAGTCACTGGTTTGAAAGGAAACAATTTGGAATATGTCCTCTATATGAATCTTGCTACGAGTATTTGTAATGCTACAAGAATAATACAAAGCCTTCTGTGTAGGGAAATGCCCTGGATTTAACATCCACAATCAAGTTCCCTTAACATAACTTTTCTCAACTGAGAACTAATTTTGCTCTGTACTTCCATTTAAGTCTCTTAAAATAACCTGCATTTTTGGAACCAGATAAAAAAGTAAGTGATGTAAATAAATTTCCTATAGTTGACAGTTGCTATAGGAAAGCAGGCAATATAATGATAGAAGGATATGCTGGTATCATTTTAATTCTTGTAAGATAAAAATCACTACCCTATTTTGTATAAGAATCTTGACTCATTGTATACTTTGGTTTTCTCGAGGAGTCTTGGAACCAGACTGGATTAAGACCAAAGTATTAATACTAAAATTATGATACAGATATTTAACTCATAATGGATACAGCATTCATTCATACCTTTCCATCTAAAACTTCCTATATTTGCCAGTCATTCCTTCAAATTCTTTTACTTAATTTTCTTATGACTGTCCCATTCTATCCTTCCAGAGAATGACAGTGAAGTTTGTAGAATACTTCAAATTTCAAGTTATGTGAAGGTTATCCATTACCTTTCTCGTTGTCTTTAAAATTAGAAACCAGAAATTAAGTAAATTAAACATTCTCAATCCCATGCTCTGTTTTATGGTCTTCATGTAATGATCTCAGACTCATTATTGGCCTAACTGGTCAATCATCAAGGAAAATAGTATATATAGCAAGGTCCTGGGGTGATTTATTTCTGAGAACTTGGATCTCATAGGAAGCAACAATTTGCATGTGCTATGCATGGGAAACAATGTTAAACTCTATTTTTTTCTAGAAATTATGTTTGAAAAAGAAGTAAACAGAGCATAGATTACGTGTAAAATATGTTAATAGAGAGCAACTGGGGAAATAAAGGGAACTAGGTTCCTTGATCAGGCACCTGACTGTGACTATGACAATCTATTTCCTGAAGCTTGAAAAAGTAACAGTTGAGGAGAACTTTAATGAGAAGGTGGTTAGAGCTTATGGGAAACTTAAGGGGAAGAAAATAAAATGGTTTTTTGCAATGTCACTAAAACTTACTGTACATAAATAATCCTATGTAGTAAATGGAACTGATTACCCTGGTATGAATAGATACAATCTGGTCATGACACATATGGAAAAAAACAAACAAGGTAATCTTTAAGGTATTTGAGGAAATTAAACATACTTTAATTTTTCTGTATGCATTTCTCTATGTAGAAATATGTATTGCCTTCATGCTTTAATTTCAAAATGTTGCCGATCATTTGTTATTTTAACCTATATCGCTGTTATTTGAACTTATTGCACTGAACTTTGTCATTTTAAGGTGTTGTATCATTTTGGAATGCATTGGGTGATAAACATTCAGATGCCCACCAATATCACTCGTGACCATGCACTTCATGAAGATCCTGGAGCCAAATTTATGTGTAGAAATTGATGAAAAATATTTCAGGAAAGTCACTGAATTTTCAGAAGCATGCTCAAGTAAAATCTTGAAGCTCTGTGAATATACTTTTACCTTTTTTTGTTTTTTTTTATCTTCTTCATGGTAAACTAGGACAATTAGAGTTTATTTAAAAAAACGTAATTATCCAAATTTAAAGGTGGTAAATGGTGTTACAGTGTATTATACACGCCTCATGCGCATGCGAGTTCTCCTTCACATATGCACACACCGTTCAAGCTGATTCCTGCAAAATACCTAAGCCAACTGTGTCAGAAAGGAAAAAGCCTGTTAGAGATAGTCACAAATCTTTCATACATTATCTCCTCTCTGCCTTTTCTTGTCTACCTAACATAATTCAAGCCTGCCTTAGCCACTCACCTTTGACATAAAACTTTCAGGTGTCGATTCAGTGAAGGAATTAACTTGGATTAAATAATTCTATCTTTTTGATATCTCAACCTCGGATACTTATCATCATTTAGCAAAGTAGTTGAAATGTCAGCTTGAGGAAGAGGAGTTGCAGGGATTGAATAAATGTTGAATACCTTTGCTTGGCTTTACCTATGGCTTGAACATTAAGTGGATCACAGGAAACTTTTTCCCCTTCTTCCTTCACGGTGATATTTAAAATTTATACATTATCACTGAAACAATTCAATTAGTGGCTCTTGGAGAAGCAGAATATAGTCCTACTATCTACACCTTAATAGCATCTATATATCATTGCAATCTAATTTCCATGTAAAACTGAATATAAATTGCAATAGCCCAAAAGCTTTCTAAAAGGAGAATTAAATAGTATGATGTTAGTTCCATTCTTATAATGCATTCTTTCTGTACAATTTAAATGCACCCCCCTCGATTCACATTCTGAGTTTATTTGAATGCTGCTGTTTGAATCTAGTTAAATACTTTAAGTTTAGGTAAATCATTAGAATTATAAGAAATCATTTACTAGTTGTAGGCTGTTTTCATTATTGGTTAATTATTCAGCAAATCTTTCTGCTAGCGTTATGACATCGGGTACACCTTTCTTCTCCACTGCCTAGTGTTTTCTCAGAGTAAAGCAGAGAATACCAGTCTCTTAAAGAATTGTGTCATGATGCCAGGGCCTGTTTTATTGCATATCTAAAAAAGTCTATAGATCATGAACCCTGTGGGTACACTTCTTCCACATCTTATGGTCCTCACACAAAGGGTACATTTGTCACAACTCCTTCCAACTTCAGGAGTCCCTGGGCAGAAAGATGACTTTTCACATCATTTCTTCTTATCCATTGTGGCCCTTAGCCAACCAGTCTGTCTAATCTAAAGTATTTTCTTCCTTCAAACCATAAGATCCATCAGAAGTCTGTGATGACAAAGCAAGTAACTACACACCCTGGAGATGCACACGTGTAAAATGATTTCCAGCCAGTCTTAGATTTATTGTGTCCCAGACACTCACAAAACTGAAGGACCAGCATAGTTTACTGGAGGAGTGGGAGAATAAGAAACTGGATTCTCCTGAGGACCACTGTCTGAACAAACTTCCCTCAGTATTACTCTCATGGAAGCCTTTAGCACTTTACCTTTGAAAGAATGAATAACTTATTTCAAACTACTGGCCTAAGTCCTCCTTCTTTCAAACTACTACACTGATCAGCCAAATATTCCAGCAAGTGGGCTATGCCAAATCCTCCACCAGCTTTGAACCAGTGACATTTGTGTTTCTCTTGAGATGATTAAGCATACAGCTCTTCCTAAGCATCAAAACCATAGTGAACTTTTACTTTTCTCTCTGAAATAGTGTCTTTGCTTAAAATCAACTTGTTGCGTCACCTTTCTAGCCCTGCAGAAACATGTTATGTTTATATATGTGGAAAGCCAGTATCTCTTTTTCTATATGTTATACTACTTTGATGGATCATCTTATGAAGGAGAATCTAAGAACATGGCCTTTGACCTAGGTAGTAGATAGGGATGATCCCCAGTTGATGGAGCAAACCACCCAACCATCTCAAAAATTTTAACCCAGTATTGTTCCTGTCTAAAGGTAATAAAGAGACAAAGAATGGAGCAGAGACTGAAGAAAAAGCCATCCAGAGACCACCACACCCTGGGATCCATCCCATCCATAGACACCAAACACAAACACTATTGCTGATGCCAAGAATTGCTTGCAGACAGGATCCCAATGGGTTGTTCTCTGAGTGGCTTTGCCAGAACCTGACTAAGACAGATGCAGACACTCACAGCCAACAATTGGACTGAGCCTGATAGGGAAGCACTGAAGGAGATGGAGGGGAGTCCAACCACATAGGAAGAACACTAATATCAACGAACTGGACTCCTCAGCGTTCCCAGGGACTAATCTACCAACCAAAGAATATCCATGGGTGGGTTCATGGCTCCCACTATATATGCAGTGGAGGATTGTCTTATCTTGCATCAATGGGAGGGGAAGCACTTGGTCCAGTGAAGACTTGTTTCCCCCCTCCAAAGGGGGAGTGCTAGGAGGTGAGTGGAATTATGTGAGTGGTTGGTGGACACCTTCTAAGAGACAAAGGGGAGGGAGATGGGATGGGGAGTTTCCAGAAGGGAGACTTGTAAAGAGAATAACATTTGAAATGTAAATAAATTAATAAAACATAATATAATGGTAGAAAACAAAACAAAAAAATAAAACCCATTGTCTTTTGAAAAGTCTCCATTTCAAACACCTTTATGTCATTTGTGAGGACATACTCTGGTCTGATGATCAGACATAATGCCTTCTACTTAGTCTTTATACATGTGTCAGATCATTCTGTAAGGAAAATTATCTATTTACCTGGAGAATTTCAAGTAACACCATATCCTTCACTTTCACTGTTGTCCTCTATCTTATCATTATGTGAATAATCGCTTAGTCTTAATATTTAGCACACATTCTTTGTTTCTTTTCCTTAAAATTCTTCACTCAACAAATAATCAGTCTCTTCCATCCACATTGCCAGGAATACCTTTATGTTTTTAATATTTTTACTATTATTGTTGCTTTTACTTATTCACTTTACAACTCACTCTCTTCCCCTTCCCAGTTTCCCTCTCCCACAACTCTTCCCCTATCTTCTTCCTCTTCTTCTCTTTGTGGGTGGGGGCTCCCTGTGTATCTCTCCAACCTGGCAATCAAGTGTTCCTGAGGCTAGAATCATTCTCTCCTACTAAGGCTAAACAAGGCAGCCCAGCTAGAAGAATATATCTCACACATATGCAACAGCTTTGGGAATAGCTCCTAATCCAGTTGTTCAGGACCCACATGAAGACCAAGGTGCACATCTACTATGCATGTACTGGGAAGCCTAGGTCCAGCCCATTTTTGATCTTCAGTTGGTGGTTCAATCTCTGAAAGCCCCAAGATTCCAGGTTGGTTGACTCTCTTTATTTTCCTGTGGAGTTCCTATCCCATTATGGACTGCAACTCTTCCTCATATACTTCAATAAGAATCCCCAAGCTCCATCTACTGTTCGGCTATGGATCTCTGCCTGAGTCAGTTGGTGGGCGAGGCCTTTCAGAGGACAGCCTCCTGTCTGCAAGTATAACAGAGCAACATTAATAGTGTCAGGGATTGGCTCATGGGATGGGTGTCAAATTGAGCCTACTATTGGTTGGCCATTTCCTTAGTCTCTGTTCCATCCCTTGTGCCAGCATTTTTTGTAGACAGATTAAATTTTTGTGTCAACAGTTTTGTGGGTGAGTTGGTGTCCCTATCAACCCACTGGGGTTCCTGCCTGGCCACAGGTGGCAGCTTCCCTAGGCTCCAGGTCCTCAATGCTGTGAGTCACAGTTAGGGACACCCCTGTTGATCCTTGGGAACCTTGCTTATCCAAGGTCTCTTCTAGGAGATGACCTGTACCTCTCTACACCCATTACATTCATTCTTATGACTATCAGGGCATCCCCCCTACCCCACCCTACAACCCAACCTGGTCCCCTACTCGCACCCTCATCCAATCTTCCACCATGATTGTTGGATTCTCCTAAGTGAGAGCCAAGCATCCTCACTTGTGTCTTCCTGTCCAGCCTCTTTGGTTCTATGGAGTATACAGAGGACATCCTGTGTTTCATAGCTAACTTCCACTTAGAAGTGAGTATATACCATGAATGTCCTTTTGGGAATGGGTCACCTCACTCACAATAATCTCAACATCCATCCTTCTGCCTGAAAAATTCACGATGACTTTGTTTCTCATAGCTTAACCGTATTCCATTTTGTAGATGCCCTACATTTCCCTTATCCATTCTTAAGTTGAGGGATATCTAGGTAGTCTTCAGTTTCTGGGTACTACAAAATAAGGTTCTATGAAATTGTTGAGCACCTTTGAGCATGTTTAATCATTAAACATCTTTGTGGTATGGTGGAACATCTTTAGGTGTACGCTCAGGAATGGACTAGCTGCATCTTGAGGGAGAACTATTTCCATTTTTTTTCTGAGAAACTGTCATATTGATCTCCAGAGTGGCAGCACAAGTTTGCACTCCACCAGCAATGGAGGAGTGCTCCCCCTTGCTCCACATCCTTAGCAGCACTTGCGATCACTTGAGTTTTTGATATTAGCCATTCTGACTGGTATAACATGAAATGTGTTATTTTGATTTACATTTTCCTGATGACTAATGACTTCAACAAATCTCTATGTGGTTCTGGGCCATTTGACATTCCTCTGTTGAGAATTCTATTTAGTTCTATGCCTCATTTTTATTTCTGTGTGCTGGTATTTAACTTTTTGTGTTCTTTTTAAATTTCGGATATTAGCCCTGTGTCAGATATAGGGTTGGTGAAGATTTTTAACCAATCAGTAGACTGCTGTTTTAGCTTATTGACAGTACCCTTTGCCTTACAGAAGCTTTGCAGTTTCATGAGCTTCTATTTATCTATTATTGATCTTAGAGCCTGAGACATTGGTGTTCTGTTCAGGAAATTGTCTCCTGAACCGATGCTTCAAAGGTTCACTTTCTCTCCCATGAGATTTAGTGTTTCCAGTTTTATGTTTAGGTCCTTTATCCTCTTGGACTTGAGTTTTGTACAGGGTGATAAATATGGATCTATATTGTTTCTTCTACATATAGACATCCAGTAAGACCAACACCATTTGTTGAAGACACATTTTCCCACATTATATGGTTTTGGCTTCTTTATCAAAAATTAATTGTTTATAGGTGTGTGGGTTTATTTCTGCATCATCAATTCAATTTCATTGATCAATGTGTCTAATTATGAATCAATACCATGAAGTTTTTATTACTATTTCTCCATAGTATAGCTTGAGGTCAGGGATTGTAATCCGTCCTGATGTTCTTTTATTGAAAAGGATTATATTGGCTATCCTGGCAGACCTGTAATATTTTTAAACCATGAGGTAAGATCTACTTTCATATTTCTCCAAACTTTCTCACTATCATTGATGAATATTTGATGCTGGTAAGTATTTATCATTAATAACAATTTAATATAACTTGCTTTCATAGAATTGAAATGAAATACAATTTCTCTCCTCAGAGAACTATGATCATTTCACCTGTCTTACAGAGAAGAATGGTCTTCATAAATGCCACTCTTAAACCAATGTGTATCATTTCATTGGAATTTCTAAACTCTATGTCTGAAACTGCAGAGTTTAGTTCTATAGCAAGAATTGAAGAATTACCAGGGCACTCATGAAGCAATTCAACACGCAGTGAAAAAAATTTTCTTTCAAGATTTTAACAAAGAATACGCGGAGGTCACTGCACAGTGACAGATTGCAGTATTGACCGCTCAACAGTCATCCTAGGAAATAAACATTTTATCAAACAAAGTGTGGCATTCGAGATTTTTTTTTGAAATAAAATAAGCTTGATAACAAAAGCTGTAACAATGGGAACATTTCGCTTCCAGGGACTTGAATTAAAATATGGAGTCTCAGAGGAATTTGTTTTATTATCCCCAACAAAAGGCGCTGCTTAGCAAAAAAAGAAATGACAGCTTGTAAATTCTGAGATATGTCTCTCATGTGGGTCTGTCAGTCACTCAGGCTCAACATTAGGAAGAAAGATGGATGATAAAATTCTGAGATATCATGCAAATTCAGGAAATGAGACTCAGCCATCTCCATGGCCAGGCAATTTTCCAGGGGCCCCAGAAAAAAAATCTACATTTTCTCAACTATTAGAAAAATTAACAGTGAAATAGATTTCTGTTCTATATGGTTTTGAAGGTAGAAATGAAAGAGTTACACTATCCTGCAAGACATAGCTCAGAACTAATTTGCATTTCAAATAAGAGCTGAGTGTTATGGGGGGAAATTATATCCCCTTTGGCATGTTTTCAAGCTAAATTTGGGAGACTAAAAAAATCTGAATAAATTATCAAGCCTACACTAAATATCTTAGAAAGTGATTTAAGCTAAGCCTCCCCCAGTTTTGATGTTTCCACATGACTACTTGACATCTTGACTTTTGTGGTGTAATGTTATTTTTAAATTACTGAAGTTTCTACATTAAAATAACATCAGAAATTTTAATAGAGAAATAAAGAATAGAGTGAAACTTCAGCTCTTAACATAGATGGAGAAATAAAAACCATTGAACTAATTTAACTTAAGAACACCTCTCTTTCGCGTGCTCTCTCTCTCTCTCTCTCTCTCTCTCTCTCTCTCTCTCTCTCTCTCTCTCTACCCTCTCTTTCTCCTCTCTCTGTAATACACACACACACACACACACACACACACACACACAAACAAACACATGTAGATAAATCTTAAAATAATTGCAAACATCCTTCCTTATTTGTTTCAGTTACTACTTCAGAGTGGTTACTCTTATTTATTCTGAAACTTTAAACGTTTATTTCCACCAATTGTTTTTGGCATGCAGTTTGAGAATCACTTCATATAGAAGCCTTGAAATCCAGGCTACTCTTCTCTGCCACCTCTTCTTCCACTCTCCCTCTTTACCTTGCTTTTCTGTTGATCATTTTCCTTTCTGCGCTCTTAATTTTAAAACAGGAGTCATGGGGATGAAATGTACACAGTCCCTAAGGAAGAAGAATTGCCTGCATAGCATAGAAAGTCACATCTTAACTTTGGCCTGATTTTGTCTGTACCTCTTTATATCACTGAAAGTGGTCCCTGTGCAGAATACTTTTTAACAAACAACAAAACAGACAGACCCTAACATGTACTTTGATCAAGCAATGCTGACTCATTTTCCACAGTTTTTCATGTCTTCTATAAGTTTTCACTTCCCTAAAGTTACCTTTTGCTTCTCCACAGTCCTGTCTGCTTGAAGAGCTTTCCTTCTTCTTTGCCTCCTGTTGTTATTCTCTGTTCTCTTTTTACAAAGGCTCCGTTGCATTTGCCTTGCCTGGGGTTGGATTTGGACTCCTGCTTTATTGTTCGGTGTCCCATCTATATTTCAGATGCAATAAGAAGCTAGCATGCTTCCTCTTTAACGGAGATCACGGTGGCTACGTGGAAGGAAGCAGAACCTATTAGTAGCTAACTCCACTTTCAACGAGTGCACTGCCAATGGAAATTCAGGGTTTGCCTAGAGAACAGCTATGTAGCTGCTGTCTGTTATCACAGCGCATGCTACCAACCTCTTTTCAAATATACATACACATATATATTATGATT
The DNA here is from genome assembly GCF_011064425.1 of Rattus rattus. Lineage (NCBI taxonomy): Eukaryota > Metazoa > Chordata > Mammalia > Rodentia > Muridae > Rattus > Rattus rattus. The sequence continues at coordinate 106,687,400 of NC_046160.1, read as the reverse complement.
AAATATATATATGATACATTATTTAAATATAATTTCCTTATCCTAAAATTATGACAAGAATAGGCAAAATTGCATAGTAGAAGTAATTGTGTGGTGACTTGAATAGGAATGACCCCCATAGACTCTTGAGTTTGCATACTGGGCTCATATGGAGTTACACCATTAGGCAGTGTGGCTTTGTTGGAGTAGGTGTAAACATGTTGGGGGAAATATGCCACTGTGGGGGCGGGTTTTGACGTCTCCTGTGCTCAAGGTATACCCAGTGTGGTGCACAGTCTTGTTCTGCTGCTTGCAGATCAAGAGGTAGAACTCTCAGCTCCTTCTCTGGTGCCTGCCTCCACATGCTTCCATGCTTCTGGCTATTATGATAATGGCTTAAATCTCTGAAACTGTGAGACAGTCCTGTTTAAATGTTTTCCATCATAAGAGTGACTATGGTTGTGGTGCTGCTCTACAGTTATAAAATCATAGCGAGGACAAGGTGCTTGGAGACAAACCCAGTAATCTGAGTTTTAATTCTGGAACCCTCATCGTAATAGAGAGAACTGCTTCTAGCAAGTATTCATTTGAACTCAATATGGTTAATGTGGCACACACACACACACACACACACACACACACACACACACACACACACCGCCCCGGCACATGCACTCATGAACACACAGACCATGTATACACAAAACCACAAATACACACTGATGTTTTCTTCAATTATGTTGAAAAGTTACGGATCACAATGTGAGTGTGTGTGTATGTGTGTGTGTGTGTGTATGCACATGCACACATGTCCATATTTATTTCAAAGTCATCCAGGATTTTAAACAGAATGAAACAATGTTTTCTGTCACCTAATGTAAATTGTTCAGTTTACCATTGCATACTCTGCTTGAGACAATAATATTTCAGAATAATATATATCAGGTACCTGTTCTGTAAACTAATGGAGAATTCTATCTCTGGGGCTGTCAATTATTTTCAGTCTTGCTAAATTCATTTGAAAAGCAATCTGTTTTCCAGGCATGGGTTATTTGTCTGAGTAAACGGAAGCATTTTGCATAACAGACACTGTTCTGATTGTGGCTGTCATCTGAGCTACCTCATCAGTGGTGTGCGATGTAGTCACAAGCTTTCAGCTTCCTCACAGCTGATGAAAATTAGAATTCTTTATTTCTCTCATGCTAAACATTTTATCTACCATTTCATTTCCAAATAAAGGACAAAAATCACAAGTCCAGATGCTTGTCAAAATCAGTAACCAAAACAAAGTTTGCCTTGAGAGTTTTTCCATCTTCAATTGAGAATCAATTCTCATTCGTGTCATCAAAGAATGTCTCATAACTGCCATGATGGTCTGATCAAGTGAATTATCTCAGTCAAACATGGACTTGACCTGGTGAAACTTTAACCAAAAGATCAAACTCAATCCCTTTAAGTTATTTATGCCCAATACTCGGGCCCAATGTTGAAAGCCAAACCTTAATTCTCTCCCAGTAAAAATGCAGAGACCATTTGGACCAAAAACTTACAATTCGATTATTAGTTGTTCCTTTAGAGAAATGTGCCAACCCCTTTTCTAATCAATGGTATTTGCTGTATGTTAATAAGACATTCTTGTGAAATTGATTAATTGGGTTCTTCTCTATTAGATAAACTTGAGCACTAGGGTATAACTATCGATAGAGATTTTTGTCTACCACAAAGCTTTAAATCTAATTGCAAAAACCATAAAATGTAAACTTGAGGGATTAAATACCTATCAGCATTGCATATGTATGTATCAACATCTTATTCTAGTTAATTACCAAGTTGAGCACCATCTTGAAACCTTTTGGAGTATTACATATCTGTGTTATTGAAGATTCCCGCACCAGCAAGTAATGCTCTTATGATTTTATTGACTTTATCATTTTTTTCTTAGACTATTTTTAGAGATACTTTAAGGTAATTATCTATTGAAAAGCATACTAGAGTGAAATTAAACAGAACTACCAGTATGCTACTTTTGTAAGCTTTGAATAAACACAGTATCTGAGTTACAAGCTTGATTAATTCTCATTATTCACCCACTATTTAAAATGAGTAGAGCAGCCACAGTGCTAAGCACTAAAAAGAGCCATATATGAATATATCTTTTTCAGAAGTGGATGGGGAGAAAAAAATTAGATTTCTTTATTTTATAGTAATATAGATTAAAATAGATTCAATGTTATAAATTCCCATCTGGTAGATTGCCATTCAACTATACTATATTTAGCTAATTAAAATTAACTGTGCAGTTGTGTTGTTATTGTGTTGATATTGCACCATTCAAACAATTGGTTGAGATAATTAAAGAAAGCAAATTTACTCGAGGAATTAAATCCAGATATTGAAAGAAATAGGGACAGAACTCCCATTAGTTAACCACAATACTACAGCATTAGCTAGCTGCCATGATGTTTCTAGATCAAGGCTGCTGCAGATGACAGAATTTAGGCAAGATATGGCTGATACATCTCTCATATTGTAGAAGAAAAGGAGGTGGAGGTGGATTATAGATTTTCAACATGTTACTCCCCCCCCCCGTCCACTTACTTAAATTTTAAAATTGCATTTGATAATTGCATTTGATTATCATGAAAATGTACCACATAAAAATTTTAATTTGTATTAGAATAAGTATTTGTGATCAGACCATATCATATATATATATATATATATATATATGAACTTTGAATTTTTAGTTTGAATAAGTGGCTTAAAACATGCTTTATTGGTCTCATCTGTACTAGCTAATGTCAATCAAAATGTCTTTTAGAATTCTGGATGACACTGAAAAAACAGGTTTTCATTTTATGAGTAATATCATAATTCTCTTTGTCCATCTATCTATTGATTGGCATGAAGGTTATTTTTATTTTGATTGCCATAAATTTGGCTTACAGTGGTTTGAATGCATAGCCTTATATTTTGAATGGGTGGCCACCATTTGACGTACTGTTTGGGAAGGATTTAAGGTAAGATATTGTGTGAAGAAAGTGTATCTCTGGGGCTTGCTTTGAGGTTTCAAAAGCCTATGCTATTCCCAGTGTCCCTATATGTCTCATGGTTGTGGTTTAAAATGAAAGTTCACACCTCCTATTCCAAGTCAAGCCTGGCTACTTGTTGCTACACATCCTACCATGATGGTCATATCCTCCAATCCTCTGACAATGTAAGGTCCTAGTAAACTTGTGTATAAGTTCTTTTAGCCATGATACTTTAAAACTATTACAACAATAGAAAAGTTTCTAAGGCAATGCTACCTACTAACATATTCCCAGAAATCAGTCTTTAATTGAATAAACATTCCACACTAACTTTGGATACAAAACTTAAATGTTATTTCTATCAATAATTGTAGGTTCCATTACTTTTTTCACGTTTTTAATTTTATTTTTTTATTAAGTTTCCATTTCTTTAATGTCAACTATCCATGGGAGACTAATTAATATTGCCTCCTTTATATATGTCTGTAATTTTTTAAATGCCAATTTTCTTAATGTCTATAAAGAACAGAGGTCAATTATTTATATCTCTATGACTTCATTGGTTGTTTGTGTTAATAGTTTATGAGGATTAATTCAGATTATACAGGTTAAAAGGGCATAAAAATAGGCAGAAAATAACTATCATTGCTTTTTACCGGTAAAACTCTTTCAATGGGATGATGTGTGAAAACTATCGTAATTCATTTTATAGCAGAGTTATTTATGGTTCACTCTGTTTTCTGCTGAAAAAACTCAGTCATATATTCATCTGTTTATATGACTGATGATGTATGGGAAACAACAACAGTTAATAATCCTTAAACTTGACACATTTAAATCAGTATTTTTAACACTTTCAATGAAACCTTTGAAGTTATCAAAAGTATTTGAAGTTTAAATCATTTTTTTTATTTGCACAAAATGATGAATTATGTAATTTTATGTAAGTAAAATTCATGCAATTGTAATTTTGGTGAAACTAGTTCGGAAACTCCTAAAATGACACAGCCAAGATGCTACAAAATCTCTTCACTCTTTGTTTGTTAGAAGATAAGATGAAAAGAAATTTGTATATATTCTTAGGAATATCTTAATTGGAGTCTACCTTGGAATTCAAGCAGCAAGTAAGAATCTTTGAAACTCATTTTAGGAGATAATTACTAGTAAGTAATTTATGGTATCAAGCGAAGCCAGAAGATAAAAACCACTGCTCCTAACAGTAAATGGAAAGGAAACAGTCTACATGCCTGATATTGTTTACAATTAATTTGATAATAATAAAAAGTGCTCATTAGAAAGAACAAAGGCTGGGGGCATCACAAAGTCTTCAAATATGTCAGCATATCTTCATCAAATCGATGCCTTTTATGTATGGTTAGTCTAAACAGATGTTAATAATATATAATAATAGCTTTAGAGAGGGGAGGGAGGGACAAAGAAGTGGGAGGGAGGGAGGGAGGAAGGGAGAGAGAGAGAGAGAGAGAGAGAGAGAGAGAGAGAGAGAGAGAGAGAGAGAGAGTTGGTCTGAAAACATGGCATGAGATATTATGATCAAAGAAGATAGTGATAGAGCTTACACTTACAAAAAGCAAATTTTTTTCAGGCTTAAACTGAAACTGAATTATTATCTCTGCATTGAGTTTAGAAACCTTCAAAGCTCTGATGATACAAGTAGGGGATGAAGTAAAAGAGGAGGGAAGCATCAGGAGAGATAGTTTAGTTTATTCTATCTATTAATTGTCTAAAAAGTAGTAGTTTTCTAAATCTTATCCCACTAGGAGTTATGCCATTTCAAATAAAACAGTAATGCCTTAGTGAGATTCTTTTTGCTGTAAAACATTAACATAAATTAAAAATTAAAACTGGAATTTACCTTGTGCTTATGACTTTTGAAAATTTTCTGCATTTTCTGTGTGTATTGTCTCCTACCTTGTCTTATTTAGGGTTTCTATTAATATTATAAAACAAATAAAAATGTCAACTTGTGAAGTATCTTAGTTATTGTTCTATTGTTATGAAAAGACTCCTTTATACAAATGATAAACAGGCTGAGAAAGAAATTACGGGAACAGTACTTTTCACAGTAGTCACTAATAAAATAAAATATTTTCGTGTAATTCTTACCAAGAAAGTGAAAGATGTGTAAAACAAAAATTATAAGTCCCTGAAGAAAGAAATTGAAGAAGACCATGGATGATGGATAGATCTCCCAGGCTCATGGATTGGTACATGTAAAGGCACAGTGTAAATGGCCATCTTAACAAAAACGATCAATGCAATTGATTCAATGCAATCTCTATTAAACTTCCAACAAATTTGTTCGCCAACACAGAAAAGCAATTCTCAACTTCATTTGGAAAAACAAAAACCCAGGATAATAAAAAAAATTCTCAACAATAAAAGATCTGTTGGGAGAATCACCATTGCTGACCTCAAGCTGCACTACAAAGCAATAGTTACAAAGACATCATGATATTGGTACAGACAGATGGGTAGATCAATGTAATAGAATTGAAGACCAAAAATAAACCCACACACCTATGGACGCTTGATCTTTGACAAATAAGCCAAAAACAAGTGATGCTGGACTAACTGACAGTCTGCATGTAGAATAGAACCATATTTATTACCTTACATAAACCTCAAGTCCAAATGGATAAGGAGCTCAACATAAGATCAGATGCACTGAATCTAATAGAAGAGGAAGTGGGAAAGCCCCAAACTCATTGACATAGGGAGGGATTTCCTGAAGAGAACACCAATGGCTCAGGCTCTAAGATCAACAATTAATAAATGGGATCTCATGAAACTGAAAAGTATCTGTAAGGCAAAGGTCACTGTCAATAGGACAAATCACCAAGCTACAAATTGGGGAAAAAATCTTCACTAACCCTACATCTGATAGAGGGCTAGTATACAAAATATATTAAGAACTCAAGAAGTTAACATCCATAAAAACAGATAAACCACTTAAAAAATGGGGTACAGAGATAAACAGAAAATTCACAATGAAAGAATCTCAAATTGTCTAGATGCTCTTAAAGAAATGTTCAAAGTCCTTAGTCACCGGGGGAATGAAAATCAAAACTACCTTGTGATTCCACCTTACACAAATCAGAATGGCTGAGATCAAAAACTCAATTGACTGCACATGGCGGTGCTGATGTGGAGAAAGAGACACGCTTCTCCCTTGCAGGTGTGATTGTAAACTGGTAGAACCACTCTGGAAATCAATCTGACCGTCCCTCAGAAAATTAGAATAGCTCTACCTAAAGACCCAGCTACAACATTCCATTTATATCCATCCAAAAGATGCCTTCCCATATCACAAGGACATGTGTTCCACTGTGTTCATAGCAGACTTACTTGTAATAACCAGAAGCTGGAAACAACCTAGATGCATCTCAACTGAAGAGAAAATACAGAAAACGTGGTTCATTCACGAGTTAGAATACTACTCAGCTTTTAAAATCTGGGAAATCATGAGTTTGGTTGGCAAATGAATGGAAGTAGAAATATCAGCCTGAGTGAAGTAACCCAAATACAAAGGGACATGCATGATATGTACTCACTGATAAATGCATATTATCTAAAAAATACAGAACACCTGGGGTACAACCTACATACTGTTAGATGTTTAAGAAGCAGGAAGGCCTAATTGAGAATGCTTTAATCTCACTTAGAAGAGGGAAGAAAATAATCAGGGGTGGGGAGGAAGGGAGGGACATGGGTAGGAGAAGAGGGAGGGAGTGGGAAAGGGAATAGAATCAGGTACTACGGGGGAGAGAAACACAGAGGGTCAGAAGAATGAATGGAAATATGCAGCCTCTCAGAGAGAGAGAGAGCTGGGTGTATCCTCTAGAAAGTACTAGAGACATGGGAGCTGAAAGAAACTCTGAGGCAATCAGGGTGACTTTATCCCATATGCCCAAAATTTGGGGAGAGGGAACTCAAAGAGGCCACCACCAGTAGAAGAACAGGACCCCAAGTAGAGGGACAGGGTTAACAACCCACAGTCAAAATTTCTGACCCAGAATTGTTCCTGTCTAAAAGAACTGCACAGACAAAAATGGAGAAGAGACTGAAGGAAAGGCAGTTCAGTGACCTACACAACTTGGGATCCATCTCATGGAGGGACACCAACACCTGACACTATTACTGATGTTATGATGTGCTAACAGACAGGAGCTGAGCATGACTGTCCTCTGCAAGGCTCTACCAGCAGCTGAGACAAATGCAGATACTTATACCCAACTATTGGACTGAAGTCATGGACCTCTATGGTTTAATTGGGGTAAGGATTAAAGAAACTGAAGGGGAGGGTGACCCTTATAGGAAGAGCAGCAGTGCCAACTAACCTGAACATCAGGGAACTCCCAGTACATAGACCACCAACCAGAAAGCATATATAGGTTTGTCCTAGGCCCTTGGCACATATATAGCAGAGAGCTATCTGGTCTAGCCTTGGTGGGAGAAGATGTGCCTAATCCTCATGCTGCAGAGGCTTAAGGCCCTAGTGAAATAGAATGACTAATGGGGGGTAGAGGGAGGAACACCCTCTTGGAGGCAAGGGGGAGGAGGAGTGGGATGAGGAATTGTGGGATTTGGGGCAGGGAGGAAGGCAACAATGGCTAGAGTGTAAATAATGAAAATAAAAAAGAAAGAAAAGACCCATGGTCAAGGCAACTCTTTGAAAATAGTGTTTAGTCAGGAGCTTGCTTATAGATTCAGATGATTAGTCCATGAACTTAATGATGAGAAGCAGACAGGCATAGTACTAAAACAGTAGCTGTGAGGTTTATATCATACTCTACAGATGTTAGGCAGAGAGAGAGAGAGAGAGAGAGAGAGAGAGAGAGAGAGAGAGAGAGAGAGAGAGAGAAAGAGAGACAGAGAGACAGAGAGACAGTGAGAGAGAGAGGTGGGAGGAAGGGAAGGGAAGGGAAGGGAGGAGAGGAAAGGAGAGGAGGAGAGGAGAGGAGAGGAGAGGAGAGGAGAGATTAGGCCTGATGTGGACTACTAAAGCTCAAAACATACCTCTAGAAGCCATACCTACTACCAGAGAACACCTTCTAGTTATTTCCAAATAGTTTCACTAATTAGGGACCAAACATTCAAGCGTAGGGGCCTATAAAGGTCATTCTCATTCAAAACCCTTATAGAAAGAAAGGGTTTATTCCAACTTGAAACTCTCAGGTCATACTTCATCCCTGGAGGAACTGAAGGCAAGAGCTTAAAGCAGGAGCCTTGAAATATAAACTGAAGAAAAAGTTACACAGGAATCATGCTTACTGGCTTATTGAGCTTAACTTCTTATCCAATTCAGGACTATCTGCTCAAGATTGGCCACACAGAGTGGGCTGGACTCACCTATGTCAATTCTTTTCATTGTTTTTTTTTAATTTAATTTAATTTAATTTATTTTTACACTCCAGATTTTATTTCCCTCCCCATCCACCTGCCCCAGACAGTTCCATACCCCATAACTTCTCCCCACCCCCACCCCTTTGTCTCCACAAGATGTCCCTTCCCCACCCATGCCACCAGACCTCTAAACTTCCTGGGGCCTCCTGTCTCTTAAGGGTTAGGTGCATCTTCTCTGACTGAAACCAGAACTTGGAGTCCTCTGTTGTATATATGTTGGAGGCCTCATTTCAGCTGGTGTGTATGCTGCCTGGTTGGTGATCCAGTGTCTGAGAGCTCTCGTTGGGGGTGGGGGTCCAGGTTAATTTGAGACTGCTAGTCCTCCTACAGAGCTGTCTTCCTCCTCAGCTTCCTTCAGTTTTACCCTAATTCAACCAGAGGGGTCAGTAGTTTCTGTTCATTGGTTGGATGCACATATCTGCATCTGACTCTTTCAGCTGCTTGTTGGGTCTTTTGGAGAGCAGTCATGAGAGGTCCCGTTTATTGAATGCCCCATAGCCTCAGTAATGGTGTCACATCCTGGGGCCTCTCCTTGAGCTGGAACCCACTTTGAGCTTGTCGTTGGACCTTCTTTTCCTCAGGCTCTTCTCCATTTCCATCCCTGCATTTCTTTCATACAGGAAGAATTATGGGTCAGAAATTTGACTGTGGGAGCAACGCCATAGCTCATTTGATGCCCTGTCTTTCTCCTGGAGGTAGGTTCAATACGTTTCCTCTCTCCACTATAGAGCATTTCATCTAGGGCCCCCTCTCTTTGAGTCCTGAGAGACTCTGATGTCACAGGTCTCTGGAATATTCTAGAGGGTCCTTTCAACCTCCTTCCTCTTGAGGTTGCCTTTTTCTATTCTTTCTGCTGGCCCTCGGGCTTCAGTTCTTTTCCCCACCCAATACTAGATCATGTTCCCCTCTTAACCCACACCCATCCCCTTTCCCTCCCCTACCCCTCCCTCCCTTTCTCCTTATGCTTGCTTTCTTCTCTCTCCCAAGTGGGACTGAGGAATCCTCACTTGGGTCATTCAGTTCGTTGACCTTTTTTGAGTTCTGTGGACTGTATCTTGCGTATTCTGTACTTTTGTTTTCTAATATCCACTTATTAGTGAGAACATACTGTGCGTGTCCTTTTGGGTCTGAGTTATCAGGATGATATTTTCTAGTTCCATCCTTTTAGATTTACCTAAAGACCCAGAAATTCCACTCTTGGGCATATACCCAAAAGATGCCCCCCCATGCCACAGGGGCATATGTTTCACTGTGTTCATAGTGGCCCATATTTGTGATAGCTGGAAGCTCCAAACAGCCCAGATGTCCCAAGACAGAAGAATGGGTAGAGAAAATGTGATTCATTTACACAATGGAATACTACTCTGCTCTCAGGAACTAGGACATCCTGAGTTTTGAAGACTCCTGCATCAATTCTTAATCAATAAACTGCCCCAGTGTAGGGGAATGCCAGGGCAGGGAGGTGGGAGGGAGTTGGTGGGCGAGTGAGGGAGCACCCTGAGAGAAGGAGAGTGTGGGTGGGATATCAGGTTTCTGGAGGGGAAAGCAGGAAATGGGATAACATTTAAAATGTAAACAAATAAATAAAAAGAATCAACAAATGGGGTCTCAAAAATTGCAAAGTTTCTGTAAGGCAAAGGCTATTGTCAATAGGACAAAATGACAACCAGCAGATTAAGAAAGATCTTTACCAATCCTACATCTGATAGAGGGTTTATATACAAAAAACTCAAGATGTTAAACTCCAGAGAATCAAATAATTATATTAAAAATTGGGGTACAGAGCTAAACAAAGAATTCTCAACTAAGGACTATCAAATGGCTGAGAAGCACCTAAAGAAATGTTCAACATCTTTAGTCATAAGGGAAATGCAAATCAAAACAACCCTGAGATTCGACTTCACACCAGTCAGAATGGATACGATAAAAAACTAAGGTGACAGCAGATGCTGGTGAGGAGAAAGAAAAACATTCCTCTATTGTTGGTGGGATTTCAAGCTGGTACAACCACTGTGGAAATCAGTCTGGCAGTTCCTTAGAAAATTGGACATAAAACTACCTGAGGACTCAGCTATACCACTCGTGGTCATATACTCAAAAGATGTTCTAACATAAACCAAGGACACATGCTCCACTATGTTCATGGCAGCTTTATTTATAGTATGCAGAAGCTGGAAAGAACCCAGATGTCCTTCAGTGGAAGAATAGATACAGAAAATTTGCTACAATTTCACAATGGAGTACTACTCAGGTATTAAAAACAATGACTTCATGAACATTTTAGACAGATGGATTGAACGAGAAAATATCATCCTGGTATGATATTCCCAATAACAAATGAACATATGATATGTACTCACTGATAAATAGACATTAGCCCAAAATTCAGAATAACCAATATACAATTTACAGACCATGTGAAGCTCAAGAAGAAGGAAGACCAAAGGGTGGATGCTTCAGTCCTTCTTAAAGGGGAAACAAAATAATCATAGGAGGAAATACAGGGACAAAATGTGGAGCAGAGACTCAAAGAAAGGCCATCTAGAGACTGTACAACCTGGGGATCCATCCCACATCCAGTCATCAAACCCACACATTATTGAGTATGCCAAGAAGTACATGCTGACAGGAGCCTGATATAGTTGTCACTTGAGAAGCACTGCCAGAGCCTGATTAATACAGAAGCTTATGTTCACAGCCAACCACTGGAGTGACAATGGGTCCTCAATGGAGGAGTTAGAGAAAGGACTGAAGGAGTTGAAGGGGTTTGCAACCCCAGAGGAATAACAGCATTAACCATCAAGACCCCCCAGAGCTCCCAGGGACTAAACCACCAACAAAGGAGCAACCAATGGCTCCAGCCATGTATGTAGCAGAGGATGGCCTTGTCAGTCATCAGTGAGAGGAGAGGCCCTTGGACCTGTGAAAACTTGCTGCCCCAATGTAAGGGAATGCCAGTGCGGAGAGAAGGGAATGAGTGAGTGAGTGAGTGAGTGAGTGAGTGAGTGAGTGAGTGAGTGAGTGAGTAGGTGGGTGGGTGTGTGAGCACCCTTCCTCATAGAAGCAGGGGGAGGGGAGATGGGATAGGAGTTTGCTGGAGGGGAAACCAGGAAAGGAGGTATCATTTGAAATTTAAATAAAAAAAATACCTAATAAAAGAAAATACATTCTTATGAAAGCATTATAGTTAACTGCTAAATGCCAATAAAAGATATCAAAGAAAAAACAAATAAAACAAATATATTAAAATATTCTTTTCATATTCTAGTTATTATATATCCCATTATATGTAAGAAATTCTTTTTGGTTCGGTGTTTTTTTATTACAAAGAATATGCACATTGTACACAAGATTGACATACATTATGTCAAGGCACTCCAATTTACATTACCTGTTGCTCTTAGAAAATGACCAACCAAAGAAGAGAAATTTTGAGGATCTCAGAGAACTCTAGAAGGGATGTGTAAAAAGACAGGCTTTTAGACTTAAACAAATAATTTTAGCTTTAATTTGTCTTACTGCTAGAATCCCTTCAGAGTCGAATGCATACAAGAGAACTCAACTTGATCCTCCCAGAGGATTTGGTTGATACTGTGCTGGATGAGAATGTATTTACTGTCTTGAAAGGAGCATCCAAATAGGCAAAACATGTGGTCAGATGGCTCATTAAAGAAATATAATTGATGTATTCTTGCCAGGAAGCATCAAGTACCTGAAATCTAAGATTAGAGGAAAAATAAATCATAGGATGAATCCACTAGAATGATAGGAAGCAAAATAGGGTAGACAGGTCAGAGAGGGTGACTAGACCAGGAATCTCTCAGAAGATATCAGAGGCAGAATCTCTCTAAAAGCCAGTTACCACGGAGCTTCATACAGAAGCATCAGTGCTGATCTAAATGTTCCTTCAAGGCAAAATAGGACCTGAGTGTGAGACACAGTGCAGATCTACACTGTGATTTACACATGAGATGACAAAAACCAAAAAACAAAAACCAAAAAAACAAACAAACAAAAAACAAAACAAAACCAGGAGTTGGTCCTATTGAATGAAGAATTTTAACTGATATCTCAAAGTCTGTTACTTGCTAGGTAATATCTATATCTGTATATAAATGTACTTCATGGTATCAACACATTAAAGAAAAGATTTGTATCACCTTAATAGCCTCAAGGATTTTTCAAAATTTGATACGCAATCATGATGGAAACAATTGAAAATCTTTTTTAGAAAAGCATTTATTAAAGTTAACTCCCTAATGCCAATAAATGAAATCCAAGGAAACAAATAGAAAATATCCAACTTAATTAAATACTTGAAGTCTTGCCGTAAGATTAATTCACAAATCAATGGTTTCAATAACAAGTATACCAGCTAATTTTACTGAAGTTCAAGGAATTTAATAAGAAGACAAAGAAAACATGACCCATGAATAAAATGCTTAGAAAATAAAAAAGACCTCTCCTTTTCTTTTCATTCTCTCTCCATCTCTCAGGTAGGTTAACTTAAACTCAACTGACAGCTTATGATGTCGAGAATCTGAAATAAGGGGAATATTCCTCCATTGTTGGTGGGAGTGCAAACTTGCACAATCCCTCTGAATATCAATTTGGTTGATTCTTAGAAAACAGGAAACAGTTCTACCCCAACATCCAGTTATACTACTCCTGGGCATATACTGCAGAAATGTTCCACCATCCCACAAGGACACTTGCTCAACTGTGTTCATAGAAGCTTGATTAGTAATAGACAAACTGGAAACAAAATATCTCTCCTCTGAAGAATGGATACAAAAAATGTGGTTAATTTACACAGTGGAATACTACACAGCTATTAAAAAGAAGTAGGAAATATTACCCTGAGTGAGGTAACCCAGATTCAGAAAGACAACCAAGATATGTATTTACTTACAAGTGACTCTCAGCCATGAAAGTACAGATGACCACGCTACCATCCACAGACCCAAATATCTAAGTAGCAAGAAGGGCTCAATAAAGAATGCTTGAATCTCACTCAGAATGGGAAATAAAATTGACCATTGGCAGTGGAGGGAACTGGGTGGGAAAAATGTGGGGATCAGGTATAGGGTGAATGGTGACAGGAGAGAGAGGACTGGGAGAGAGAGAGCAGAAATTAGTGGGCAGGCTTCTCTATGACAAGTGTGAACCTGGTAGAGGGAAATGTCCTGGGAATCTACGGTGGTGACCCTAGCTGAGAATCCTAGCAGCAGGGTTAATATGGAATCTGAAGTGGCCACCTTCTGCAGCCAGGAAGAACTTCCTGTAGAGCAAGGAGGACACCAAAGCACCCACAGAACCTTCAACACAAAAAAATCTCTGCCTACAAATGTTTGGGAATGGAGATAGAGCAATAGTTAGAGAATGTCCAACCAATGATTTAGACCCATCCCAGGGCAGAGAGCCAACCCCTGATATTATTAATGATTCTCTGCTATAGTTGCAGATAAGAAGAGCCAAGCATAACTGATTTCTGAATGGCTTCATCCAGACAAACATTAGGAGGAGCTTGGGGAGTCTTTTGTGGAAGAGTAGGTAGGAGAAAAAAATTAAGGGAGTCAGAGTGTTAGGCAAGGGTCCTGAGTAGAGGATGTGGCCAACAACTCACCTTCAAATTTATAATCACGAATTGCTTCCTGAATAAAGGAAATATGGGGACAAAGTGGGGAGCAGAGACTAAAGGAAAGGCCATCCAGTGACTGACCCACCTGGGGATCCATCCCATATACAGACACCAAACGCAGACACTATTGTTGATGCCAAGAAGTACTTGCTGACAGAAGTCTGATATAGCTGTCACCTGAGAGATTCTGCAAAAGCATGACAAATACTGAGGCAGACACTTGCAGCCAACCATTAGACTGAGCTCACGGACCCCAAGTGGAGAAGTTAGGGGTAAGGACTGAAAGGAGTTGAAGGGGTTTGGTAAACCCCACAGGAAGATCAACAATCAATAATATTAACCAACCAGACACACACACACACACACACACACACACACACACACACACACACACACACACACACACACACTAAAGCTCCCAGGGAGTAAACCACCAACCAAAGTATACACATGGAGGAACCCATGGCTCCAGTCACATATGTAGCAGAGGATGGCCTTATCTGGCATCAATGGGAGGAGAGGCCCTTGGTCCTATGAAGACTTGATGCTTCAATGTAGGTGAATGCTAGGGCAATTAGGTGGGAATGGGTGGATGGGTGGGGGGCACCCTCATATAAGCAGAAGAGGGGTATGGGATAGGAGGTTTCTGGAAAGGAAACTGGGAAAGGGGATACTATTTGAAGTAAATAAATAAAATATCAAAAACAACAATAACAAAGTTTGTGGCATATGGCTCAGCAGGCATAGGTCCTTGCCCTGCAGCCGAGTTACCTGAGCTTAATCCCTAGGAACCATACAAAAGTGGGTTGGAAGAGGATTCTTCCATAGTATTTTCCTGTGGCATCCATTTATTCTTCATGTAATACTCTTCTACATACAAACATATTTATAAAACAATAATTATGAATACAAACTTCACAAACAAAAATAAATAAATCATTAAAATTGTCCCATCATATAAGAAACTTAAGACGTATACAGTCTATGGGATCAAACTACCATTGTCAATCCAAAACTAAAGATAATTTTGAAGAATTAACAATTTAATCATTCAAAAAATTGAGATAGGGGCTTATTTCGTTCCACAGATAGGGCAAAGAACACAAAGGCATACAAAGTATAAATTAGACCCTAAAGAAAATGAAGTAGGACAAAGGAGTGTTAAATGTTAAAACCCAAATCCACATCATCGCAATTGATTCAATTTTTAATGCAATTTGTCCAAGTTCAACAGAAGATATTGGAAACTAAATGGGAAGTTTAAAGATAAAAATAAAACATCAAACTAAACTGGAACAATATGACATTCCATGCTCAAATTATGTTTTGTTTTCCTGTGATAAAATACCTTGACAAGAGCAACTAAATGGAGAAAAGGCCAACCTCTCCATCACACAATCTATTGTGTCAAACAGGCAGACACGAACTGGCAGGGTCTGCTGGCACATGGTCACATTGCATTGTCATGAAGACACGGAGAGCAAGCAACACACATGCTCAGTTGACTTTCATTTTTAATTTAGTCCATGACTCATAACCAAGGAGTGGTACTGCCTACTTTTCTGATGGGTCTTCTCACCTCGGGCTAATCAACATTTCCTCCCTGAGAGGTAGACCAGAGGCTAAGTAATATCTCACTTGTGTATGTGGATGCTTGTCTTGTAGGTGTTTCCAGAGCCTCTTAAGCCCAAAATTAAACTAATCATCACATGCTTAGAATTTTTCAGAGCTACGAGCCCTTTGGTATTACTGGGAAGCAATTTGTAAGAAGATGAAGACTGATTGATGAAGCCTAAGGTCTTTCAGTCCTCCTTCTTTTCTCAGATTGAAAATTATTTCTAAAAAGTTCGTTGTTGTTGTTGTTGTTGTTTTTAATCTGTAGAATAGACTATAGGGCATATGACGACAGGGTGATGTGGTCTTGATACATCAATAGAACATGGTAAAAGTCTGAAATCTTTCTTAAGTGTGCTAACAGAATATCATGAGGTATGTCAGGGTGGCTGAAAGAACTATGAAGGTGGGTCTAAAAAATAAAATATGTAAAAACTATTGTAAGTAGAAAGGCTTTCTAGAAAAGCTTTCTGAGGATGATAGGAGAGAATGAACTGAAGTTTTAACTAAGCATCAAATTTGCTTTCTGAACAATTTATCACATGTTAGGAAGACATACAGTGGAAAACAGAAGTTGAAAAATTAAAATAGATTTAGGGAATTGAATTCATGCCCTATGAAGAATCTAAACATCAATGCTAACAGTAACTGAAACAGTAAAAAACCAAACCAAACAATGGGTTGTCAGGTTGACATCCCAGACTCAGTGGAATAGGATTGTCCACTGTTCTCTACTGCCTTTGTCTTTCTGGAAATCAATGAACCTATGAAGCACAGAATTAATGAACATAAATTGTTGACATTAAGTATGATTTTACATTTGGTAAAGCTCTTATCTAGTTAAAATTCAAGCTTTTACTCTCTCTCTCTCTCTCTGTGTGTGTGTGTGTGTGTGTGTGTGTGTGTGTGTGTGTGTGTATGCACATGTTCTGTGGGCATTATGAAGGCCACAAAAGAGCACTGGATCCTCTTGAGGTTGGAGTTCTAATTGTTTGTGAGTTGCCTAATGAAGTTTCAGGAATTTAACTACAATACTCCTGATAGAACAACTAGAGCTTGTAACATTTTTCTAACCTCTTTTATCTGTTTTCAGTCTCTCTGATTCTAAGTTGGTTTTATAGTTCATCTTTAGGAATCTCAGACAATAAAAGGAAAAGTAACATTAACATTTTTCCCCGGGCTAGAAAATACCTTTGCAAGATTATTATCAAAAACTAAGTTGACTTCTATTTGCCTCATTTTTTTAGGCATTTTCTTTCATTGAAAGAATAGATATTTCTCATAGTACATTCCCCAGTATTATAGCTTTTAAGGATTTGTAACACAGCGACAAAAAAGAACCTGCTGTTTAAAGCTATGATAATTCTTATTTTATTCATTGATTTCTAATTCTGTAGATCAACTGGCAAGGGAAACAACTCTTGGTTTCACATGGCCTGAGTTATGATAGCTTAAAGCTGGTATCATTTGGAGCCTCTTTCCCTATTTTGTTAGATCACAGAGAGTCATTGGCGGGACTTGATGTCTGGATGAACTATGTTTCCCTGTGTGTCTTTGGACTCACGTTATCAAAGGGATGTGGTTCTCAGGAGTAAGAAGCATGAACACAAAAACTAGGACAATAAACCAAATGAGGAAAAGAGCATGTGCTGGAAAGAAAAAAAAATCTGCTGAGATTATATGATCTGGCTTCATACTTTATCCTTATTGTCATGATCATCAAGTAAGAAATGAATTATTGGGTTGGGGATTTAGCTCAGTGGTTAGAGCGCTTGCCTAGCAGCTAAGGCCCTGGGTTAGATCCCCAGCTCTGAAAAAAAAAGAACCAAAAAAAAAAAAAAAAAAAAAAAAAAAGAAATGAATTATTGTGGCCTCCTTCCCTACGATACAATTCTCCAGTCTCATTCCCAGATCTGCAGAAGAACTCTTGTGACAACATTTATTGTGCAACTGTTCAAATCTCCTGAAGATCTGAATGACTTCCCCTTTGCATCCCCTGTTCCCTATGTCTTTGTTTTGTCCCAACCATCAACCCCAACAGAGGTCCCCTGAAAACATCAAGGGCTACTCCCTTATACAACAAGTAGGATGATGGGGAGCTGTGACTCTCCTCTGCTCCTCCAAATCCAACTCTTCCTCCAGTCAAATCCTAGATCCTCAGCTTTGTAGTAAAAACATTTTTTAACCTAAAGAAGGACATGTCTATAATTTACAAGAAGCATAAGGAGCACAAAATAGATTGGAGCAGAAAAGGAGATGACCTCACCACATAATAATAAAAACAATAAGTACACAGAACAAAGAGAGAATATTGAAGGCTGCAAGGTAGATACAAAGAGCATATAAGGCAGACCTCTTAGAATTACACCTGAATTCTAAATAAATATGTTAAAAGCCATAAGCACCTAGATAGACTGCTACAGAGACCACATATGCCTGCCCAAACTACTATACTATGCCAAACTTCCAATCACTAGAGAAGAATTAAACATAATATATAATGATAAAACAAAACATAGGCAAAATTTATCTACACATCCAGCACTACAAAGGGTGCTAGAAGGAAAACTCCAACCTAATTATGTTAACTATAACCAAGAAAACATGGGAATAAATAATCTGAGACCTCAAATTCAGTGGAAGTAAAATACACACACACACACACACACACACACACACACACACACACACACACACCATACATCATAAATATCATCAATGTCACTACCAACAAAAAAGCAAAATAACAGGAATTAACCATCATTGGGCATTGATATATTTCAATATCCATGGACTCAATTCTTCAATAGAAATACACACACACACACACACACACACACACACACACACACAGTCTAACAGAATGAATGTGAAAACAGGACCTATCCTTTTCTGGCCTCCAGGAAACACACATTAATATTAAAGACAGATGATCTCTATCAATATGATTGGTTTTGTTTTGTCTTATTGTATTTTATGTTGTCATGTTTTGTTGTTGTCTCTTAAAGCCTGCTCTTTTCTAGTGAGAAAGAACGTGAGTGGATCCAGAGTGAGACTTGGAAAAAGACCTGGGAAGAGTCCAGGAGTTCTAGTTCTTTTTATTTTCGGGTGCAGATGAAGGCAGAGAAAGGAGATCCAGGGTTACACACCTAGTGAGGTGTGGGGTTGGCTGTCAAGCCAAGGCAATCTATGTATTCTTTGAGGTACTTTATTTTACTGATGCAACAAATCATAGGGAAAAGAAAAAGGATGTTTATCAGTATAAGGTATTTTAACAAGTATTTGTTTACAGGGCATCCCTAGGCTTGCTTTCTGAGCAAAGTGCTACTGTTGAAGAGTCACTGTGGGACAACGGAAAAGGGGAGAAAGGTTGAATTTAAGTTATGGGATGGCATATATATGAATATTATCTTAAATATTGAAGTTGGAATAGGTAAAATGACACAGAAAAGCAAACTGACAAAGCAGTATATCTTTACATTGTTTTCCTAAACTCAGCCAAGTCAGGGAGACTGACCTCTCTGTTCACCAATGTCTTCTTCCCATTACGTGTTCAACTTCATAGGGGCATACTCATGCACGGTCTTCTTTCATGAAATCCTCATTTTCCCCTAATCGTATGTCCTATGCACCATAGTGTGCTGCATTGCCAAAACAATCACTCGAAACATTGATAAAAGATGGCCCACTTTGAAAGTGGATTTCATGTGTTTCGGCAAAGAGACTGTCCTTCTCTGGAAGTGTCAGAAGGGAACATACTGATACAATGTCAACCAATAAAAATATAGAGTAGAAACCATTTCCAATAAATTCAATGTGTTCTTTCTATTAAAAAAAAATGAAGAGGGACGTTCAACCACGCAATTAAAATAATGATACATGCCAGGAAGTGTTTGAATGAGAAAAAGGCACATTACTTTTCTCACACTCTGGGTTAAAAACTTCTACAGGATGAAAAATTCATAGGTGTAAGCTTCTAATTTAACAATGAATTTATAAAATGTAACTATTAGTTTTATTTTGAACTTATGTGTCGTAGTTTGTCAAGCTGCAACAATTTTGAATACTAAAATCTGAGTAATTTAGATAACTAAAAAATATTACCTTCTGAATTTACTCACTAAAGACATCACCGCTATTGTGTACAATACTTTAATAGCTACTTTTGGGTTCTTACAAATGAAAAAGAGTCATAAAGTTTTACTTACAAAGTTCATAATACTAGAATTAGACAATATTATGATTATCTTTAGGACCTTTAAAATCTTGGTGCCATTTATTAATACCTTTTAAAATATTATATTTTTATATATGAGCTATTAGGAGAAAATAAAGTTTGAATAAATATCAGTAAATAATCTGATTATTTTATTTATATCATATTCCAACTATGCAAGTGAATTTAGTATTCTGAGTCTTTGAGGGTGATATATTTTTGTTTTAGTTAGAGATAAATACTGTATTAATATGGGTTACAATTGCTTAATATATGTTGTTTATGTTTCAAAATTATTTTGTCCACCTTAAAATGTTAAATTCTGGAGGAATTTTTATAATATTATAGTAATTTACTCAGAAAATCTGAGTAACTTCAGTACCATCTAAGCTTCATTTCCTAAGCTAGATTGTAGGCTTTCTATAAGGCAGCAAAGAGGTTTGAGCCACATTAACAACAATAACAAAACAAAGCATGCACATATTATCTGTGAGATGTTTTCTCTCCAATAATCGGCAGGAAACAATCTGGTGAAATGAACCCTAATCAGTTGTTAGTTCTTGTAACTGACAGTGACATATATCTGGGTAATCAAAACCCTTTTCCATTAAACTATACCGCTAATGTTTGCTCTCAATAGTCAAAACGCATATTAATTGAATAGTGGGGACCCAAAGATATGAAGCATTTATCAGTGGCATATGTAAATACTGCCATGCTTAGAGAAAAATCTGCAGGTACAAAAGAACCAAAAATTACTGAGGAAAATCAGAGTGGACTCTAATTACCTCCCCAAGTA
This sequence comes from Rattus rattus, assembly GCF_011064425.1. Taxonomy (NCBI): domain Eukaryota; kingdom Metazoa; phylum Chordata; class Mammalia; order Rodentia; family Muridae; genus Rattus; species Rattus rattus. The sequence goes on along the minus strand of NC_046160.1, from coordinate 106,666,695 downwards.
ATATTCTAAGACAGAAAGAAAATATGATTAAACAAAGAGACACAAACTACAAGGTACTGTGAACAAGGAAACATACTGTTTTACCAGTGTTGCTTTCTCAAAAGAAACAGAACATCTCTTTTTCTCTTTCTCTCTTTGTCTCTCTGTCGCTGTCTGTCTGTCTCTGTCTTTCTGTCTCTGTATCTCTGTCTCTCTGTCTCTCTCTCTGTGTCTCTGCCTCTGTCTCTGTCATCTCCTCTGTGTGTGGTTCTAGAAGGAAAATATCACATACTCAATTTATTTGCTCTAGACACTATGACTATGAACACATATAAGCTAACAGATGGTTGAGTGCTTAACTAACATGCACAAGCCTTGGATTTGAGCCTCCGCACTATGTAAATCTGGGCATGGTACATGCCTGTAGTTTTAGAGTCACTGTAATTTCACAAGTATAAGGCCAACCTCTAGTATGTAGTGAGTTTGAAGCCCCCATGGGTTAGATGACATCCTGCCTTATAATAGCCAATATACAAATTTCTGTATTGTGTAATGTGGTGATGTTAGGAAAATGTGAATATTTTATGTTAACAAATATTTATATTACATTCCTTATTTTCTTTTTTTCCATCTTTATTAAATTGGGCATTTCTAATTTACATTTTAAATGTTATTCCCTTTCCCGGTTTCCAGGTCAACATCCCCCTAACCTCTCCCCTTTCCCTTCTAGATGAGTGTTCCCCTCCCCATCCTTCCCCCATTACCATCCCCCCAACAATCCCGTTCACTGAGGTACAGCCTTGGCAGAACCAAGGGCTTCACCTTCCACTGGTGCCCCTACTAGGCTATTCACTGCTACCTACAAATTTGAAGCCCAGGGTCAGTCCATGTATAATCTTTAGGTAGTGGCTTAGTCCCTGGAAGCTCTGGTTGGTTGGCATTGTTGTTCATATGAGGACTCAAGCCCCTTCAAGCTCTTTCAGTCCTTTCTCTGATTCCTTCAACGGGAGTCCCATTCTCAGTTCAGTGGTTTGCTGCTGGCATTTGCCTATGTATTTGCCATATTCTGGCTGTGACTCTCAGGAGAGATCTATATCCAGTTCCCGTCAGCCTGCACTTCTATTCTTCATCCATCTTATCTAGTTTTGGTGGCTGTATATGTATGGGCCACATGTGGGGCAGGCTCTGAATGGCTGTTCCTTCAGTCTCTGTTCTAAACTTTGCCTCCCTATCCCCTCCTAAGGATATTCTCGTTAATCCTTTAAACAAAGAATGAAGCGTCTGCATTTTGGTCATCCTTCTTGATTTTCATGTGGTCTGTGCATCTTGGATGATTTGAGCATTTGGTCTAATAGCCACTTATCAATGAGTGCATACCAAGTGTGTTTTTCTATGATTGATTAGCCTCACTCAGGATGATATTTTCTAGTTCCATCCATTTGCCTATGAATTTCATGAAGTCATTGTTTTTGATAGCTGAGTAATATTCCATTGTGTAGATTACCACATTTTCTGTATCCATTCCTCTGTTGAAGGGCATCTGGGTTCTTTCCAGCTTCTGGCTATTATAAATAAGGCTGCTATGAACATAGTGGAGTATGTATCTTTGTTATATGTTGGTGCATCTTTTGGGTATATGTCCAAGAGAGGTATAGCTGGGTCCTCAGGTAGTTCAATGTCCAATTTTCTGAGGAACCTCCAGACTGATTTCCAGAATGGTTGTACCAGTCTGCAATACCTTCCTTATTTTCTTTTTTTCCATGCATTTATCTTTGTAAAGAAGAAAATTTAAAAGCAGTCACACAGATTTACAAATGTAGCTTCTTAACAATCCATGTCCATTCTCCATAAGTTTCTTCCCAATTATATTAATTACTGAATATTAATGCAGACTTTTGATAGTGGCTGAAAAAGAGTGAGATAATAAAATACTTTTGTCCAAGAAGATGACTGTAATAATAAAATATGATTATCCAAAGCATAAGTAACTTCATTTCAGTTGAGAATAAAGGGTGACACTATCAGAAAAAAATGGTATGATTAAACCTGACATAGCTAAAGAATGCTCCTCATCAGACCAGCTTGTGTATAATTCTCCCAGGTTGCTTTTATCTAGCTACTGTTTTCACAGTATCTATTTAAAAGCATTTTTAAAGGTTACTTAGGGAAGGACCTGCCAGGTAATAAGCCCTTAATTTTTGTTATGTTCATTTAACATTGTTCTCAATAATTTCATATGGTATTATTTGTACAGACGATTACATCTTGAAGGCCAAAGATTAGCAGTTAACAAATGACCAAATCATTTAATATTGTCAGATAAAAACTGGAATGCGGCAAGTTTCTTGGTATTAAAATCGTCATTATTCTTATAAAGAATGTTCGGGAATAATTCTTTGATTCAGCGCTTAAATATAAAACGAGCAAGAAAGATTCTGTTTCACTTTTAGTGGTGAGTCAGAGTGTGGCTACTATATACATTATGCTGAACTTATGCTTCTGAACTTCATTATTCCAGGGTGAATGGATTAAAGTCCTCCTATCCCGTTTGTTAGAATATCAAGAAGTCAGTAGGCATAGAAAGGACCTATAGAAATGGATATTCTGTATCTGACACCCATTTAAATCTAGAACCAGCTATCTAACTGCATTAATGAGTATATCGAGTAACTAGTCACAGGATTTATAAACTGATTCTTATGCCTTCAGTTGATCTGCAGCAGACACACATTCATCAATAACTTGTCATAGGAATTACATACCTAAATAATACTAAATAAGCTGAAACTAATCCTATTTAAAAGGTCTACATGGAAACTTATATGTAACACACACACACAGTTTGTATACTCACATATTACGTGGCATAGTGAATAGTGTCTTACACATTATCTATGATATCTGTAAACATACCAAACACATCAAGTTATTATTTTTTAATTTCATCATCAATCCTCTTTGTCTTGGTAAGATTTTTTCATTAATAATTATTGCTCTGTGATAGACAAGTGAGGGACAGAGGAAACTATACAGACTGAATGCCAAGGAAGAAATATGAGGCAGGAGTCCTAGTAAACTAGCGTCTGTACCCATGGATGAAGCAGGAAATTAAACAGGAAATGCCCAAGGAGAGGATAGTGGCAAACATTGTTGCAATGTATGCTTCTGAAGGAAATATGTTTCCGTGGATTTTATTTCCAATAACAATCTGATCACCAAGAGACTCTGACAGATGCTGCCTTGCTTACAACCAGAGTACTCCCTGCTCATCCTTTACCTGGGCTCTGTGGCAGTCTCAAATATTTCTGTGGTTAGTTATGGATGAGTGTTGTATATGTGCAGCAAATCACCCCTTTTGTATTTTCAAAATATATGACTTATAGCTATTAAAATAAAATACAGCTATGAATTAATCTGACAAAATGGTCCTTCAGATACTTGTAATTTTATTTAATAACTGAAGGAGTATTGAGAAATACAATATTCTTATGAATTTGAAATTCCCTTTACATGATATTGTGTTCCACCCAACCTATCTAGGTCCTAATTGTAGTCACAGTACCTATGGGAATTCTCAAACTAATTCTAAAACTGACGGTGAGCTGAAGTATATCAAGTTATTCTCTTAATAAAGAAGAAGAACTATAAATGTGGCCACATAAACAGATCATTAAAAAACTAGAGTAATTAAAGAATTTTTACCCCATGAACATGCAATGACATATTACAAGTGTACAAATATACTAAGAAATTGAATGTTTTAAAATTTTAACATAAAACAATTTTGTGACTAAGAAAGTCTACTTTGAGGTTTTTATATTAGAAATGAAAACACATATCACGCACAAACATGTTATTCATTAAAGCTGTTGTGTTTTGCGTATGTTTGGAAAATACTCCCTGAGGGCCTAGTACAATCTAATTTCATAGCTGAACGTGGGACTCAGAGAAGTAATTAGTATACTTTGTGAGGGACATTAATTAGTTACAGAAAGAGTTGAGTTGTTACAGGATAGCAGAACTGCCCCCTCCTTGTTCTTTAAATTCCTCTTTTATCATGTTGTTATTATTCTCTCTCCTGCTTCCTCTTCCTCTCTCTCTTCCTGTCCCTCTCCCTTTCCCTCCCCCCTCTCATCATTAATTATTTTATTATAAGATGGCATTGGCATGTTATTCGACACACAGAACTGTACACTAAACACTTTTCTTTACAAATTGTCAAGTCTCAGATAATTCCTTTTACTAATAGGATGGAACAGTAAGTACTTTTTATGTTTAATCATCTTAATATGTGTATCAAATTGGAGTAGATCACATTCTTCCTCCTTTTCCAACTACTGCCCCTTGAAACCCTCCTAGGGCTCTACCTTCAGCTGATGGCTTTTTTAGTGTGTGTGTGTGTGTGTGTGTGTGTGTGTGTGTGTGTGTGTGTGTGTGTCTGTGTCTGTGTGTGTGTGTGTGTCTGTGTGTGTGTATGTGGTAATTGCTGAATATGTATGCATATACATGTACATCATACACATATACATACATATACATATATTTCCTTCTTTTTAGATAGCTACAAGACAGCTGGTGAGACCAGTTCCCTTACAGTCTTCTAAATCCCTTTTACTAGGACAGCATAATTCCCAAGTGCATTCTAAAAGAGCGATTTCATGATGAATATTTCTCAGTCTATCCATCTACCATCTCCTATTTGTCTGTCTGTCTGTCTGTCTGTCTGTCTGTCTACCTATCTATACTATTTATCTATCATCTATATATGGATATAGATAGATACAGATATAGATTAGATAGCAGTATCATGAGATCAATGTCATTATACACATATACACATGTACAGTAGAATATAAACTAAGAATGAAATGAGTAAAACACTGCTATATCTTAAAATCAGGATCAAATTTAGATACATTGTCCTAAGTGAAAGAAGACCATCACGAACATACTTTATGCATCTATTTATGTCAAGGACAGGTATCAGAGGAAGCCAATTTCTGATTTGCTATGCAAGGAGCAAGAGCAAATGAGAGGTAGAAAGAACTGGGAACTGACCACAAAAGATTTTGTGATTCTGTCATAATAGATGGAGATGTTCTAAAATTATGTTTTGTGCAAATTTTTAATAACCAGCGATTGTATTTGTTTTTTTTTTTTAAATTATAGAGTATTTTTTGTTCAAATTAAATTCATTCACCCAACTTCTCCTATTTCCAATCTGTCTACCCTGCTCACTCAATTATCTGACCCCCTTTCGATTTTTTGCTTTTTAATAGTCTGGGTATTGGGACCTGTCATAGAGGCATGTTTGACTTATCAGGGTCTACATACTGAAAAAAGCTGACCTACTCCCCTCCTCCAGTGTCAATTACCAAGAGACCCTATGTTGGGTGTGGGACTTCATGCCTACCTCCTTCTCCATGCTGAGATTCGGTCTGGCCTATTCTTGCACAGATATTATGACTGCTGATACGACTACTGTGAATTCATATGAGTAACTGCCTTTATGTGTCCAGAAGAAAGTTACCTTGCAGTTCTCTGCTGACTGTGGCTCTTATATTTGCCTTGGAAGGACAGGATAAAATAGAAATGTCCAATTTAGAACTGAGAATTAGTCAGTCTCTTCTGCTCTGCTCTTTGCTCTGTTTCATGCCTCTATATTAATCACCTTCTACACTGAAAAGTAGTTTCTCTGCTGAAAGTTTATGGGTACACGTATTCATTGGTATAAGAGTAAGTCATTAGGAAGTGGTTTAATATCATGTCCATTGACATGATAGGAGTGGTGGGTTCTCCCCTGCCTACCTATAGTTTCTTGGTCACATAATGAATATGTGGTTTTGTTATGAAATTTGTAAACATGGACATCCACGTTGATTTCACTAGCCTGAAAAGAAGCCATTGCATTATGTATTTAAATATAACGTAGAAGTAACAGAGTCCTTCAGTTGTGGCTAGTATTGATCTCTAAGTAGATAAAATGAAACTGTGGGATAGAAATGTAAGAAACAATAGCATTTACATAACTAAATCAGAATTAGAGCTTCTGTTTTGAAATCAGTGAGAATTATAATGTGTAACTTGGACATGATTTTAGAACAACTTGAAATTCAGGTGCCCAAAACATAAAATGGGATTGATATCTTATGGAACTGAATAACTCACTCTGAGAAGACTGAATAAACCATGAGGTAGATAAAGAAGAGAATGTTTTAGAGAAAAACAAAGTACCTCTATTTCTTTGTAATAATTAAAAAAAAACAGGTCACTAAGAATTAAAAAGAAATAGAAGCGCCATTAATTTTTATTAGTTATTGAAACCTCTGGTTTCTGAATATGTTAAAGTACTTCAAATCAAGGCAGTAACGTAGCCCAGTATGATTCCAAATATCTGTGATTATCAAAGAAGTAATATTTAATGATATAATTAATTTTCAAATTATTATTATTTTCTAAACCAAGAATGGTCTGAATGGGATTCAAATATTTTTTTGGTTAAAGATTTCAGGAAAAAGAACAAACCAAAGCATTTTCCCTCGGAAATAATGTAAACCTAGCAAATTTACTCAATTGGGTGTGTTTTAGAGTCACAGTTTATAATTCTCAACAGGATGCTCACAGTGGACTGGCCCTTGTGCTCTTGCCACTCATTATGGTAACGGCAGGTTCCCTGTCATCATATGGCACATTGGGGGAAACGCACAACTTTCCGCCACTCATCTTTTTTTTTATCTAAATAATCCAAAGAATTTTTACTGGGATTCTTCAGTCTTTCAGGTCTATGTATTTTATTCAGTGTTAGATTCACAAATCCAGGCTATTCCCATTTTAGAGGAGAGTCGCACAGTGTTTAAGTTCAAGAGTTTTTTGTTTGTTTGTTTGTTTGTTTTCTGGGGAGAGTGTGAACCCAGTCCTCCACTACCACATTTGGGGAAATCGCAGGGTTCAGCATATCTGGAGGGCAATGGATATGCATCGCCCTGGGAAAACCATTTTTGCGATCATGTTTTCTTCCCTGTCAGGTAAGTATTAAGAGGAGTTTTATGACAGAGCATTAAAGTGAGTGGATAACTAAGGAGAAGCTTTAGAAAAGGGGAATGTGAGAGAGACACAATGTTTGAAATTTTATTATCACATAGTATTTTTTTCTAATTTCCTGAGGCTGTAGTCATGTTTCCAGCCCATAGGGTAAATTCTGTATAGGTCTTACATATCTGCAATATATAGTAAATTTTCTCTCTTACAGAAGTGATTATTTTTGTCTTTAAGTATGATAACCATGAAGAAGCAGTGTTTATTTATAGTACACAATAGAGTAGTGACTGTGACATAGTTGCATATTGTAAAATGATACCATAAAATTTCAAAATCTATCAATTCCCAAAATTGTCTATTTTTTGGTCAGTGATTATTTAATATTAACAGCGTTCAGGGAATCTGTGTTTTTCCGTACATGTCCATCCATGGAAATATTTATTGGTTATATTTATCTATTAGCAATTAAAATTTCAGTGTGGATTTTGTATTAGTTTTGTATTTTTAAAGCGAAAGAATATCTGAGACATAGAGAGTGTCTGGACACCTTCAAGAGCTTAGTGACTATAGCAACATCAATCAGTGAACTGAATATTTTAATGGTTCTAATGCTTCACTGAAATTTAAGAGAATGTTGCGAATACTTGAAAAATATCAGATTTTCTTGGTAAGAATTTTCATTCAAAATATTTGGTTACATACTATGTGACCAAATTTCAAAATTTGGAAAGAGAATAGAGGGAGAGGGAGAGGGGGAGAGGGAGAGAGAGAGAGAGAGAGAGAGAGAGAGAGAGAGAGAGAGAGAGAGAGAGAGACAGACAAAGACAGAGACACAGAGACAGAGAGACACAGAGACAGAGAGACACAGAGTCAGAGAGACAGACAGAAACCAAGAGCAAGGAAATAGTATTGTGCAATCTGAATTCAAGCTGAATTCAAGCTAGAAAGCTAGAGAGCACAGTGAAAAATCATTCTTCTCTTTGGTACGAAACTACCATTCCCAAAGCATTCCATTTCCAAAATTTGAAAATGCCCCTAACACTTGCACTCTAAACATTCTGCTAAATCACCTTCAAGTAGCTGAGAATGCAGCCGTTAAAAAGGCTCTGCAATAAATCCATTCAAAAGAACAAAATAAATCGAATCTACTTAAGTATAAGGCTTGCTCATTACTGCCATGGAATGAGATGAGTATAATCATATACAAATAAGTACTCAAATAAGAAAGGAGAATCCTGCTAATGGAAAATTACAAAAAATAGCTCATTAGCAATGAATAATAACAATTTAGGAAACATTTATACATAACCCAATAAAACAGGTGTTGAAGCTTGGCTTTCTCAAGTGCTAACAGTTTGGCAAAGATTTATTTAAACAGGAAAAAGTGAAATCCTTTTTCAAGCTTTGATGCTAAGTTAACCCAGACAGAATTAAGTGAACATTTTTTGGTAATTTTTAGACAATTATTTATAATTTGAATTACTACGCATTTCTTTCCAAAGTCTACTGAATAATTTTTCTGTGCATATTTATTATTTTTGGATTGTTGGAATATCAGGAAATAAAGTAGGTGCTAATGATACCCAGGGAACATATTCAAAAGTCGATCACAGTTTGAAAACCAACAAGAGATTTTGGGAAAAAAAAAATTAGTGACCTCGGTTGGTAACATTTCATGTACCTTCCTGTATCCAAGGTGCCAGAACACAGGGGTAAAGGTTCTATGCAGGCAGCAACTCAACATATCCGCGTTCCATGATTTGGGTGGGTGATGTCTTCCACAATGGGGCCTTCCTGTCAGTTTATGGAGAGCATCTTATAAACTTGCCAGCACCCTTCTTTATTTGGGGATTTCTATGTGTCCCTCTTGGTCAAGAAGTCAATGCCTGATTAGTAACCCAAGCCTGATTAGGGACATTTCTTATAGAAAAAAATGGATATTCAGAGCTCTGTCTCACCCATTATTTGGAGATCTTGTTCAGATTTGCTTCATACATGGTATATATTTTAGGAAATGTTTAATGTACTATGTTACCATACTATAAATAGTTTGATCTCCTCTCTCTCTCTCTCTCTCTCTCTCTCTCTCTCTCTCCCTCTCTCTCCCTTCCCAACACTTTCTTCTCTTCCCAATTTAATTCTTCTGCTCCCATCCTACAGTCATCCATAATTTATTGTATTTATCTTTTCTAAGAACATGTGGTTGTTCCCACTAGTTCTCAACCTTCTTAATTCAGTGACACTTTAATACAGTTCTTCAAGATGTGATGACCCCAACCGTAAATTAATTTGTTGCTACTCCATAATTATAATTTTGCTACTGTTAAGAATTGTAATATAAATATTTGATATGCAGGATTTCTGATATGAAACCACTGTGAAGTATTCATTTGATCCCAAAGTGGCCATGATCCTCAGGATGAGAACTATCCCTCTAGTCCTTAACTTATACCTAACCTCTACTCTACTATAGTTTGTAATGTAGTTATCATTGACTTAGTCACTAATATCCACATATAACTGAATACATATCATATTTTTCTTTCTAGTTCTGGGTTACCACACCCTTACGATTTCTTTCTATTTCTATGCCTTTGCCTGCAAACTAAACACTATAATTTTTTAGCAGCTGAGTAATACTCCTTTGTGTAAATTACTATAATTTCTTTATTCATTCTTCTTTGAGATATATCTAGGTTGTTTCCAATTTATGACTATTATGAACAGAACCACGATGAACCTGTCTGAGCAAGTGTCTCTTTAGTAGGTTGAAGTGCTGTTTGAGTATATGCCTACGAATGGTATAGCTAGATCTTGAGATCAATTGTATCCTATCTTTCTGTGGAATCACCACACTGATTTCCATCCTGTCTGTAAGAGATTGCCCTCTCACCAGAGGTAGATAAGTGCTCCTCTTATTCGACACACTTACTAGCATGAGCCCTACAAAGCACAAACATCAAGACAGCCACAAACTTTGTTCTACAATAGTGTACATGCTTGCCAGATATGCTAGGGCAGTGGTGGTACAAAGGTTCAGGAGTAATTAAATAATGAGTAACTTGCCTTAAGTGCACTCCATGAAATGGAAACCATACCTGATACTGCTTGAGTGACAAAGAGGCAGAGATAAATAGCCCAGGGACCTAAGGTGAAACCAAATAACAGTTGTTTAAATAATGAAAAATAAATAAATAAGCAAAACAATAATAATATGACTCCTGGGATATTCTGTTATATTCATAGATAAGTGGCTTGTTTACCAATTGTAAAAGAAACTTATTTTTGCAGTAGAAGAAAACAAACATAGAAGCCCAAAGGTAGACAGTGGGAGACCCTGCAACATTCAGACCTACATTGATATCCAATTGATTACCAAATCCTTCTGTTCAGTGCTCGGGGAACCCCATAGAAGAACTAGAGAGAGTATGAAAGCCAGACGGGATGGAAAACAACTAGATAACAAGGCCCTACAAATCAACAAGTTTGTCACCACTCAGGAGGTGGTGGGACTTGGAGATATGAAGCCTATAAACGAGGCACACTAAAATCTCATGCCATAGCCAACTTTGAATCATCATTAGGGTTTCTACTCCGAAAGTTAAGAGAAAGTGCATGCGTAATAATGTTCTCGGGATTTCGAACTGCATCACAGTTGTTCGAGTACAGAACATAAGGACAAGCTACACATGGGAAAAACGTTTTTCGTAGAGGCGTATAAGCATTTAATTGAATAACAGAAGCAGTAAATAAAGAATAATCTTAAGTAAATTCCCTATCTGCAACACCTGGGAAGACTAAGGCTCTTGTCTTGTTTTCTTAGAATTTGGTCACTGTCACTCAGAAATCTTCTCATAACTCTCTTCTTGGATCGTGTTCCAAGAATGCGCCATGCTCATATGAACTCAGAGATTGAAGCAGCAAGCACAGGGTCTTCATGGACCTTCATGAGGTCCTCTGTACACACCTTATGAATATAAGTATAATGTTTTTAGGGGATTCCTGAGTGCATGAATCAGTGGTTCTCTGCTCCATGTGCCTCCACTGGCCTCTTTGGCTTCTGGTGGTTTGCTTGTCCTACTTTAATGTGATAGGATTTTTATATCTTATATTTTCTTTTGCTATGCTTCGATAATACTTTTTAGAAGCTTATTCTTTTCTACTGAGAGACAAAAAGGGAGTGGATCCAGATGGGAAGGGAGAGGAAGGGAGTTGGAATTCTGAGAGAAGAATGGAGGTCAAATCCATAATCAAAATATATTTTGTGAAAAATTATCTATTTTAATGAAAGTGAAAAATTAAAAATAATTAAGAACCTCACATCTCTGTGTACTAATTTTGTTTCTTCATAGAATATGTCTGTTTTTAAAGTTGACATAGTGAAATTATTTTGAACTCCAATTGGCATACAATATTTGGTAATTTTACCATGTGAATTATTCATTTTAAAGATTAGTGATGTTATAAACTTAAACAATTTTTATGTATGAGAAGCAAACTACATTTACTGAAATTTGGGTTTCCTCAAACATATAATCATATGTTTGGCAAGAACAATTCTATATTTAATTTGGCATTCAGAGCTCATAGGAATTGAAATAAAGACAACACCATTATTCTTTTGAATTGTTGGATGAAAACATTTTAGGAAATAATGAATTTCTTTAAAAAAAATCCAATTGTCTTATCAGTTCACATGTAAACAGTAAAGTCACCAACTTTAAAAACCAACCAAAGAAAAATAAACAGAACCTTCTTTTGATAAATGTACTTTGAGAGCAGTTTCCTCTCCAGGTGTGTGAAGATTTGCTGCAATTTCCCATTTTTCACAGCTCATGTCGAAGTGCAGCAAGCAAATGGAGAAAGGCGCAGCTAAATTGAAACACAAGGAGGCCTCACCAGTCTGCACACGCTTGCTTATGTTACTTCCTTGGTTTATGTAGCTGAGGCAATTCACCTAGAAGGGAATCAAGTATGTCAGTCTTCTGGATCACTCACCAAATCCTGAAGAAATGTTCAGATGTTTGACTTTATTATAGTTTCCCCTCAGGGTGTAGTATCCCAAGCATTACCATCAGTGACAGCTTTACTTATTTTGCTTTTACTTGTTTTGACTCAGAGAATGGTATGTAAAACAGGGTATTTATCATTCTGCCTTCTACTCTTTGATTGTTTAGATTTCTAAAATGAATTCAAAATGAATGACTATAAGGACAGTCTGCTTCCAAAATTTCTACTATGGGTGAAATTTGACAGCAATGGGCTTCATGACCTTCTCCAGTATGGAGTAAAGAGGCAACTTCCACATGAAAATCTCTGATCTTTGAGTCTTTAGGTGCACTGGCAAGGATCACACCTAGAAGTCAAGCTCAGAACTCCAGTCTTCATCCACCACCTACACATTCTATTTCTCCATCTCTTGATTACTATTCATGATTCGTGGCATCAGTTTGTGTGCATGGATGTGGGCTTTGGGTGGTGTGCCCATTTGCATCCTCATGTTTTAGTAGCTTACAAGAATGGTGGCATTTTCCCCTCTGTACCTTTCCTCCACTGCCTACTCTCCTTGTGAGCATTTGCCTATGGTAATATCTCTTCCCGTTTCATGCCACCTCTGACCTCTCCATTTTTCTCAACATGTTTTTGTACACCTACTGTTGTCTATATAGTTCCATGGTCTATACTCACTCCTCCAATCCCTCATCTAAATGTTTAATGATGCTAAAATGTAGAAACCCCATAGGACAGACTGTATCTAATTCTTTATCTTTTACATCGAAATTAATTGTTAGTTTTACTACTTATTGGTTTTCATGGCTGATATAGTATAGTATAGTGTATTAGTGAACTTTAAGAATGTAGAGGAATAGACACCGCCAGGACCTGAAGGGACCCGGTCAACGGTTCTCTGCACCCAAATCCCATGGGAGGAAGAGCTAAACCTTCAGAGGGGCAGACATGCCTGGGAAGCCAGAAGAGACTACACTCTGCCCACATTTCTGACTCCAGTGATATTCGTCTTTCCTTTTAAGAATATGTGAAAAGCCTATAACAAAATTTACCTATAGCCACAAAGTGTAACATTCCGACTGGGATAAAAAAATAATGTTCTTGGTGCATTTTACATTTCTCTCCAAATATCCTCACAATATTGTTTAATTCTAATGGATTAATCTAATTAATGCTTTCACAGTTCAGGAATATTAAGATTTTTGACATATTTCATGACTACCATTTCAGACAATATAGCATCATAAAATTTTTTCTATTTAATATCAAAGATATAAAATTGAAAAATTGTAAGATAAAATTATGACACAACTTTGAGTGTAAAGTGCACGAGCTAAAACAAGAAATGGAATTTGGAAATCGGATACTCTGAAGCCGTTTTTGGCTTTGTACACACAAATCGTTGTAACCAAATAACTAACTCACTTGGTCACCTATGCCAAAATGAAATCAGGTTAAAATTTCTCATTCTTAGAGGGAGAGCTAAACCTTCAGAGAGGCGGACACGCCTGGGAAACCAGAAGAGACTGCACGCTGCACACAGTACTGACCCCAGAGGAAAACAAAAGCTATCTGGAACCCTGGTGGAACCTCCCGGTGCGGGCCTTCAGCAGGCTCTCTGCTCCCAGGCCCCCTGGGGACCACAGGTAAGACAAACTTCTGCTAAAAGCTGCCTGGTCGGGGTCACTAATTAGTTCCTCTGGGCACTCCTGAGGCAAGCAGGCGGAGGATCCTGCCTTCACCCTCTGTCCAGGCCCCCCATTCTCCCCCGCCTGGTCACATCCCCTGGCCAGGCCAGGAGGATACTGTGCCCACATCCCTGGCCTCTGGGTACCCGTGGGGAGGGCCCAGGGCAGCAGATCCACTGCTTCTGAGACACCGCACCTGAAGGGACCGACCCGGATAAACAGTTCTCTGCACCCAAATCCCGTGGGAGGAGAGCTAAACCTTCAGAGAGGCGGACCGCCTGGGAAACCAGAAGAGACTGCACGCTGCACACAGTACTGACCCCAGAGGAAAACAAAAGCTATCTGGAACCCTGGTGCACGGAACCTCCCGGAAGAAGCAGGCGCAGATCTTCCCCTGGCTGCTGAGGCCGTGGAGAGCTCATAGGCAACACCCCCCCACTAGCAAACTTGAGCCTGGGGACCACAGGTAAGACAAACTTTTCTGGTACAAACGACTTGCCTGGTGAACTCAAGACACAGGCTCACAGGAACAGCTGAAGACCTGTAGAGAAGAAAAACTTCAGCCCCAAAGCAGAACACTCTGTCCCCATAACTGGCTGAAAAGAAAACAGGAAAACAGGTCTACAGCACTCCTGAAACACAGGCTTATAAGACAGTCTAGCCACTGTCAGAAATAGCAGAACAAAGTAACACTAGAGATAATCTGATGGCGAGAGGCAAGCGCAGGAACCCAAGCAACAGAAACCAAGACTACATGGCATCATGACCCAATTCTCCCACCAAAAAACACGGAATATCCAAACACACCAGAAAAGCAAGATCTAGTTTCAAAATCATATTTGATCATGATGTTGGAGGACTTCAAGAAAGACATGAAGAACTCCCTTAGAAAACACAGGAAAACATAAATAAACAAGTAGAAGCCTACAGAGAGAATGCATAAAATTCCTAAAAAATTCCAGGAAAATATAAATAAACAAGTAGAAGCCCATAGAGAGGTCACAAAAATCCCTAAAAATTCCAGGAAAACATAAATAAACAAGTAGAAGCCCATAGAGAGGTCACAAAATCCCTGAAAGAATTCCAGGAAAACACAATCAAACAGTTGAAGGAATTAAAAATGGAAATAGAAGCAATCAAGAAAAGAACACATGGAAACAACCCTGGATATAGAAAACAAAAGAAGAGACAAGGAGCTGTAGATACAAGCTTCACCAACAGAATACAAGAGATGGAAGAGAGAATCTCAGGAGCAGAAGATTCCATAGAAATCATTGACTCAACTGTCAAAGATAATGTAAAAGCGGAAAAAGCTACTGGTCCAAAACATACAGGAAATCCAGGACTCAATGAGAAGATCAAACCTAAGGATAATAGGTATAGAAAGAGGTGAAGACTCCCAGCTCAAAGGACCAGTAAATATCTTCAACAAAATCATGAAGAAAACTTCCTAACCTAAAAAAAAAAGATACCCATAGGCATACAAAGAAGCCTACAGAACTCCAAATAGATTGGACCAGAAAAAGAAACACCTCCCGTCACATAATAGTCAAAACACCAAACGCACAAAATAAAGAAAAAGAATATTAAAAAGCAGTAAGGGAAAAAAGGTCAAGTAACATATAAAGGCAGACCTATCAGAATCACACCAGACTTTTGCCAGAAACTATGAAGGCCAGAAGATCCTGGACTGATGTCATACAGACCCTAAGAGAACACAAATGCCAGCCCAGGTTACTGTATCCTGCAAAACTCTCAATCAACATAGATGGAGAAACCAAGATATTCCATGACAAAACCAAATTTACACAATATCTTTCTACAAATCCAGCACTACAAAGGATAATAAATGGTAAAGCCCAACATAAGGAGGCAAGCTATACCCTAGAAGAAGCAAGAAACTAATCGTCTTGGCAACAAAACAAAGAGAAGAAAAGCACACAAACATAACCTCACATCCAAATATGAATACATCCGGAAGCAATAATCACTATTCCTTAATATCTCTCAACATCAATGGCCTCAACTCCCCAATAAAAAGACATAGATTAACAAACTGGATACGCAACGAGGACCCTGCATTCTGCTGCCTACAGGAAACACACCTCAGAGACAAAGACAGACACTACCTCAGAGTGAAAGGCTGGAAAACGACTTTCCAAGCAAATGGTCAGAAGAAGCAAGCTGGAGTAGCCATTCTAATATCAGATAAAATCAATTTTCAACTAAAAAGTCATCAAAAAAATAAGGAAGGACACTTCATATTCATCAAAGGAAAAAATCCACCAAGATGAACTCTCAATCCTAAATATCTATGCCCCCAAATACAAGGGCACCTACATAAATAAAAAGAAACCTTACTAAAGCTCAAAACACACATTGCACCTCACACAATAATAGTAGGAGATTTCAACACCCCACTCTCATCAATGGACAGATCATGGAAACAGAAATTAAACAGAGCGTGAACAGACTAAGAGAACTCATGAGCCAAATGGACTTAACGGATATTTATAGAACGTTCTACCCTAAAGCAAAAGGATATACCTTCTTCTCAGCTCCTCATGGTACTTTCTCCAAAATTGACCATATAATTGGTCAAAAAACAGGCCTCAACAGGTACAGAAAGATAGAAATAATCCCATGCGTGCTATCGGACCACCACGGCCTAAAACTGGTCTTCAATAACAATAAGGGAAGAATGCCCACATATACGTGGAAATTGAACAATGCTCTACTCAATGATAACCTGGTCAAGGAAGAAATAAAGAAAGAAATTAAAGACTTTTTAGAATTTAATGAAAATGAAGATACAACATACCCAAACTTATGGGACACAATGAAAGCTGTGCTAAGAGGAAAACTCATAGCGCTGAGTGCCTGCAGAAAGAAACAGGAAAGAGCATATGTCAGCAGCTTGACAGCACACCTAAAAGCTCTAGAACAAAAAGAAGCAAATACACCCAGGAGGAGTAAGTAGAAGGCAGGAAATAATCAAACTCAGAGCTGAAATCAACCAAGTAGAAACAAAAAGGACCATAGAAAGAATCAACAGAACCAAAAGTTGGTTCTTTGAGAAAATCAACAAGATAGATAAACCCTTGGCCAGACTAACGAGAGGACACAGAGAGTGTGTCCAAATTAACAAAATCAGAAATGAAAAGGGAGACATAACTACAGATTCAGAGGAAATTCAAAAAATCATCAGATCTTACTATAAAAGCCTATATTCAACAAAACTTGACAATCTGCAGGAAATGGACAATTTCCTAGACAGATACCAGGTACCGAAGTTAAATCAGGAACAGATAAACCAGTTAAACAACCCCATAACTCCTAAGGAAATAGAAGAAGTCATTAAAGGTCTCCCAACCAAAAAGAGCCCAGGTCCAGACGGGTTTAGTGCAGAATTCTATCAGACCTTCATAGAAGACCTCGTACCAATATTATCCAAACTATTCCACAAAATTGAAACAGATGGAGCACTACCGAATTCCTTCTATGAAGCCACAATTACTCTTATACCTAAACCACACAAAGACCCAACAAAGAAAGAGAACTACAGACCAATTTCCCTTATGAATATCGATGCAAAAATACTCAATAAAATTCTGGCAAACCGAATCCAAGAGCACATCAAAACAATCATTCACCATGATCAAGTAGGCTTCATCCCAGGCATGCAGGGATGGTTCAATATACGGAAAACCATCAACGTGATCCATTATATAAACAAACTGAAAGAACAAAACCACATGATCATTTCATTAGATGCTGAGAAAGCATTTGACAAAATTCAACACCCCTTCATGATAAAAGTCCTGGAAAGAATAGGAATTCAAGGCCCATACCTAAACATAGTAAAAGCCATATACAGCAAACCAGTTGCTAACATTAAACTAAATGGAAGAAACTTGAAGCAATCCCACTAAAATCAGGGACTAGAACAAGGCTGCCCTCTCTCCCTACTTATTCAATATAGTTCTTGAAGTTCTAGCCAGAGCAATAAGACAACAAAAAAGGAGGTCAAGGGATACAGATCGGAAAAGAAGAAGTCAAAATATCACTATTTGCAGATGATATGATAGTATATTTAAGTGATCCCAAAAGTTCCACCAGAGAACTACTAAAGCTGATAAACAACTTCAGCAACGTGCCTGGGTGTAAAATTAACTCAAATAAATCAGTAGCCTTCCTCTACACAAAGGAGAAACAGGCCGAGAAAGAAATTAGGGAAATGACACCCTTCATAATAGATCCAAATAATATAAAGTACCTCGGTGTGACTTTAACCAAGCAAGTAAAAGATCTGTACATAAGAACTTCAAGACTCTGAAGAAAGAAATTGAAGAAGATCTCAGAAGATGGAAAGATCTCCCATGCTCATGGATTGGCAGGATTAATATAGTAAAAATGGCCATTCTACCAAAAGCGATCTACAGATTCAATGCAATCCCCATCAAAATACCAATCCAATTCTTCAAAGAGTTAGACAGAACAATTTGCAAATTCATCTGGAATAACAAAAAACCTAGGATAGCTAAAACTATCCTCAACAATAAAAGGACTTCAGGAGGAATCACTATCCCAGATCTCAAGCAGTATTACAGAGCAATAGTGATAAAAACTGCATGGTATTGGTACAGAGACAGACAGATAGACCAATGGAACAAATTGAAGACCCAAGAAATGAACCCACACACCTATGGGCACTTGATTTTTTTTTGACAAAGGAGCCAAAACCATCCAATGGAAAAAAGATAGCATTTTCAGCAAATGGTGCTGGTTCAACTGGAGGTCAACATGTAGAAGAATGCAGATCGATCCATGCTTATCACCCTGTACAAAGCTTAAGTCCAAGTGGATCAAGGACCTCCACATCAAACCAGATACACTCAAACTAATAGAAGAAAAACTAGGAAGCATTTGGAACACATGGGCACTGGAAAAATTTCCTGAACAAAACACCCATGGCTTATGCTCTAAGATCAAGAATCGACAAATGGGATCTCATAAAACTGCAAAGCTTCTGTAAGGCAAAGGACACTGTGGTTAGGACAAAACGGCAACCAACAGATTGGGAAAAAGATCTTTACCAATCCTACAACAGATAGAGGGGCTTATATCCAAAATATACAAAGAACTGAAGAAGTTAGACAGCAGGGAGGCAAATAACCCTATTAAAAATGGGGTTCAGAGCTAAACAGAGAATTCACAGCTGAGGAATGCCGAATGGCTGAGAAACACCTAAAGAAATGTTCAACATCGTTAGTCATAAGGGAAATGCAAATCAAAACAACCCTGAGATTTCACCTCACACCAGTGAGAATGGCTAAGATCAAAAACTCAGGTGACAGCAAATGCTGGCGAGGATGTGGAGAAAGGGGAACACTCCTCCATTGTTGGTGGGGTTGCAGACTGCTGCAACCATTCTGGAAATCAGTCTGGAGGTTCCTCAGAAAATTGGACATTGAACTGCCTGAGGATCCAGCTATACCTCTCCTGGGCATATACCCAAAAGATGCCCCAACATATAAAAAAGACACGTGCTCCACTATGTTCATCGCATGCCTTATTTATAATAGCCAGAAGCTGGAAAGAACCCAGATGCCCTTCAACAGAGGAATGGATACAGAAAATGTGGTACATCTACACAATGGAATATTACTCAGCTATCAAAAACAATGACTTTGTGAAATTAAGTAGGCAAATGGTTGGAACTGGAAACTATCATCCTTAGTGAGCTAACCCAATCACAGAAAGACATACATGGTTTGCACTCATTGATAAGTGGCTATTAGCCCAAATGCTTGAATTACCCTAGATGCCTAGAACAAATGAAACTCAAGACGTATGATCAAAATGTGAATGCAGATCGCTCATGAGAGACACAGCCAGAATACAGCAAATACAGAGGCGTATGCCAGCAGGAAACCACTGAACTGAGAACAGGACCCCTGTTGAACAATCAGAGAAAGAACTGGAAGAGCTTGAAGGAGCTCGAGACCCCATATGTACAGCAATGCCAACCAACCAGAGTTTCCAGGGACTAAGCCACTACCCAAAGACTATACATGGACTGACCCTGGACTCTGACCTCAATGGGTTGCAATGAATATCCTAGTAAGAGCACCAGTGGAAGGGGAAGCCCTGGGTCCTGCTAAGACTGAACCCCTAGTGAACTAGACTGTTGGGGAGAGGGCAGCAATGGGGGAGGGGTGGAGGAACACCCATAAGGAAGGGGAGGGGAGGGGATGTTTGCCCGAAACCGGAAAGGGAATAACATTAAAATGTATATAAGAAATACTCAAGTTAATAATAAAAAAAAATTTCTCATTCTTAAAGTAAAAACCTTCCTCTTTATTGTTGACTTTCATATAGTCAAATGATCCTATTATGTTCTTCACAACCAAACTAAAAATATTGAAACTTTAGAAAAGCAATGTTTTTAAATTCAAACATGTATGAAAAAGTGAGTTAGAAATCCAAATTAAAATTTATTGAAAAAATTTCATGTAACATATTTTGATCATGAGTGCCACTTACTTCTCTTCTCCCAGATCTCCCCCACCTACCCACCCATGCAACTTTGCATCTTATTTTTCTCTTTAGAAAGCAAGCAACCAAATAAGAATTAAAAAATAAAAAGCAAACCAAAATATAATAAAATAAAAATACGGGAGATTATGATTAACCCACATACACAGAGAGAAAGTGAGAGGAGAGAGAGAGAGAGAAAGAGAGAGAGAGAGAGAGAGAGAGAGAGAGAGAGAGAGAGAGAAGGAGGGAGGGGCAGAGAGAACTGGAGAGGGAATGACTTGAAAACAAAATCTGCAAACCACAAAATTAGAAACCAGAAGACACAAGGAAAAAAAAAGTAAGGTAAAAATGTCCTACCACGTATGGAAAACAAATCAACCAATCAAACATAAAACAGCAACCAACCAATCAAACAAATAAAAACCTCCATAAATACCACTGAATTTGTTCTGTATTGTGTCAGCCATTAAGAATGGTTTTTATAACAAGTGAATCTCCATTGGAAAACACTATTTTGTCGTTGTTGTTTGTTTGTTTGTTTCTTTGTTTGTTTTGGTATGGGTTTTTTGGTTTTGTTTTTACAAGTAATTGTCCATTGCAGATAGCTCCTTGGTTAGGAGTGGGAGCGTCATCCTGTGTTGGTACCTATTGTAATTTAATTTTAAATTATCTTGTGAAAAGAGAGGTTAAGGTGTCTTGACAATCATATTTATTCTCCCTACGAACTTGAAAACAATATATGACAAATATCTTATAATGTCTTAAGAATTATTGTTTACCTCAGGTCTGAGGATCAACTGATTATTGCTTTAATTATGGAAAGTTGACTGAGCCCCTCTGAAGATGAATGACTCCTCCTCCCAACTGGTTGTTGTGAGGCTTAACCATAGCCTATGGTTGTCCTCAACACCCTATCCTTCAAATTATACTAGCTGTACCGTTTGATTACAGTTATATTATATAAAGTTATATTTAAAACAACAGCCAAAAGCAAAGCTTACCAGTAAATTCACTTTAAATACAGAGCATAATTCAACCTCATATTTTACATGTAAAATTAAAATCCAAGCATTTTCAATAAACATATTACCAATATTTAAGATACATGTCACAAGGAATGTATACCTGAATATTACTACCAATCAATAGTAATAAATTAAATATATTTATCACTGATAAATTTAACAACAGAGCAGATTTCCATGGATTTTTTTTAACCAAAGTTAAACCACATAGTGTCATTCTATTTTCTATCTTTGAATAGAGACTTTTACTATTCATCAGTCATATAAATTAATTAGCTCAATACAGGGATTTTACAATGGGCTTCAAGCCAATCTTTTTAAGCCTATCTCTTATTCCAGCACTAGACCTTCCTATATCTTTGTCAATTAATTTTGTTTATGCATTTATCTTTTTTTTTTTTTTGTGCTTGGGGTAGAGCTGAAGCATTCTTGGTTTTGTTTTCTGCTTAAATCTGTCTGATTTCCTTAGACTTCTCTTTAAATTTTAAATGTTAGTTTTATGCTTTTATTTATTGAGAATTTCTTTTACAATATTTTGACCATACTCTCATAAAAATCCTCCCAGATTTTTTCTTTTTCCTATCCACTCAACTTCATGTTTTCTCTCTCTCTTGAAAATAAAATAACAGCAACAACAAAAATCATAACACACACACACACGCACACAGATATGCACATGCACACACATGCATACACACACATACACACGCACACGCACATGCATGCACACACACATGCGTGCACACACACACACGCACACACACACGTACACTCCAGGTATGATTTGTGTTGCTCAACTGCTGCTTCTAACCAGGAGTCCCACCCTACAATATGGATGCTATACTCAGTGTGATTTCACTAAAGGTAACCATCTTCACTCAGCTATTAATCTCAAATAGGTTCTTGGCTAGAAATGGAGTATTTTGTCCACTTTGCCTTTGTCACTTTGAGATTTTTCTGGCTTGAACTTAGACAGGACTTTTGCTTACTGTCACATTCTCTGTGAGTTGATGTGTGCAGTAGACCTATTGTGTATGAGAAATACTGTTCCAGTGAAATCATTTTCACCTCGTTACCGTGTAGGTCCATGATCCTGGAGGAGAAGACCGTGACAAAGGCACTACATTAGGTTTGAGTGTCCCAAGGTCTCTCTTTCTTTTCCAGTCTCTGCCCAGTTGTGGGTCTCTGTGATAATTACCATCTACTGCAGGAAGAAACTTCTCTGATAATGCTTGAGTGATACACTGCTTTATGGGGATAGGAGGTTTGTTTGTTTGTTGTTCTGTTTATGTTTTTTTTAAAAAGCTATACTCACTTACTTAATAAAAGTAAGCTTTTCTTTTAGAGCTCATTGTAGGGCACGTGGGACCAGATGGATATAAGAAGTGGTGACATGGGGTATGCTCAAACCTTGGGAATCTCAGAGATCTCAGAAGATAGAATGAGAACTTCCCCTCACAACCTCCAATGTCTACTTTGGAATAGCAAGTGAGAAGACCATGGACACTCAGTCATGTGTTATAGCACCTGGAGTTCTTCTCCATACTAATATGGTATCTAGGCAGCCATAGCCTTCATCCAGTGACCTTTCTTTCTTGGAAATTCTTATGTCCTTTCCCCCCAAAGTATATAATCTCTGGTTCACCCTGAATAAAATGCATTCACACTCTTGGGATCTCATTCAACTACTCTGAGCGACAGAGTACTCATCTCTAAGGAAAAGGTAGCCCCTACCATTGCAGATTAGTTTTTAAAATGAACCAACTTGTGTAAAAGGTATCCAAAATGTGTACACAAAGTGATAAAGAGAATGAACAGAGAACCTTTACAATTGAGAAACATCCTTCACTGTTGAGGTCAAATATAAAGGGATATAGAGATTCTTCTTCTTTTAATCAAATGATGGCTACACTGTGCCCATCACCTGTACAGAGGCCGGTCAGAGAGATGAGGGAGCCTATGGAAATAAGGGTTTTCCCATCTAAATGGTGATACTGTTATAGGGGCACAACGAGGCTGAGCTCCTATTTAATTAATTGATGGAAACTAGGCTGGAATTTCAGCACATTAGTATGTGACAGGGAAGTCCATGTTTCATATCTGCATAGTCCCCTTGGGGGTGGGTGTCACCAGTGCCTGTCCAGTCAGTAATATTAAACTGTACCATAGGGAATGCTTCAGCAGGCCCAGTTTTATAAAGCAGGCATTTTAAGCGATGACAATAAATTTGGGGGAAGTGTAGAAATAAAAATGTTGTTAAGATACATTAAAGCTGCTACCAGCATTAGAAACATTACATTCTGTTCAGTCGAGACGCCAAACTAATCTTCACTCAATGTTCACCCCTAAGAACTCCCTGCATGCTGACATTGCACTGGTATCACCAGCCTATAATCCCATCCCCGTCAAGACAGTCTCCCTCCCACATCCTCTTTCACATTCACGCTGGAGAACACAGATTGACAATTTATGAATCTATAATATCAAGGCTGTTTTTTAAACTTAACTCACATTAAATTCCTGTCAAATCAGGCTAGCAAAGAGAGGACAATATTTTTTAAGCTTTATGCGGAACTCCAGGAATGTTCTTCTCCTCTGTCAGCATTGCTTGGCAAATTCTCTATGTACATGTCAGAGTTTTATAGAAGTCTGGAGTTAAATCTTTTGAAGGAAAATGAATGTTGGTGCCTTACACAGAGAAAATCATGGCAGATGGAGTAAATGCCACAAGTAAATATGCACTAGTTATAATAATTTTAAGGCTCTATTGCTAAAGTTGTAATAATGGTCCATAGAAGAAATGTGTGTAACCATGCATTATTTACTTTGACATTTAGTCGTCTGTGAAGTGATTTGATGTTGGAGAGCCTAAAAATGTTGTGTGATGTATTTGATATTTATGTAGCAATTTATATTTGTTAAAATCTTCTAGGGCATTTATTGCTTTATGATTCATACTCCCTAGTGCACAGCCTACTTCTTCCATATTAAGGGAGAACTTCAGAAATCAATCATTTTTTTCAGGACTAATATGTGACAAGTAATACATTATGACAAGATTGGAGACCCAGTAGTTCTATAACTTGTTGAAGTTCAATATCAACTAGCCAAAGTATAAGAGCAAAGGTAGCATTCATAGATACATCTATCTAATACTTATGTTATAGCCAAGAGCCCTTATTGACAGCAAATTGCAACTATCATCCTCACTGGATTTGGAATTGCCTTTGGATGCTTCTGTGAGGAGTTTTTCAGAGATAATTGACTCAGGGGAGAAGAATCCCACTGAAGATGAGTGACACCATCCTCTGAGCTGGAAAGTCCAATGAATAAAAGCAGAGAGAGGAGAAATCCTACAAAGATCTGCATTCCCCTTTGTCAGCTTCACGACTTACCTAATCTTTACCGTAAAACCCAGACGTGCTAGTGCTGTTGGAAACTAAACTACCTTAGAACTTCTACCGTAAAGTTTCTCTATGAGCAATGAAAAGTAAGTAAATGTTCAGACAACATCTATGTCCAAAATTTATAAATTAGGACAGAGAAATTTCAACAATCAATATTCAACATACTAAAATTTTCAGATATATACATAGTGTTTCATGTAGTGTCAGTGACTGTGGATTATTAGTCAACCATCTAAGTTTGTAGAATATGTTTTACCTCATTCTTTTACAGCTCCTCATCTGAAATGTTTAATACTTAATCATTGTGGTGCCCAAAGAAGGCTATCTCGATACATGAACAAGCTTAGCACTCTACCCTTTATCCTTGCTCTGTGTTGTATATCAAAACAACCATGTGAATCTGACTTGGGACAAAATTAGGCAAACTCTCCAAAAGCATCCTGGGTGTGCCCCTGGTTTTCAGTTCCATTAGAAAAAATTAATATTGCAATATTTGGTAAGAAATACTTACTAAGAACATATTAAACTTTTCAGTTGTGAAAGCTTGGTTTTTACTACTTTATTCAAATAATACTTCAGAATAATAAATGATATAACATTGAGTAATGAGGGTTTTTTTTTCTTTTAACCAGAAGACATGACAGACAATCATTTTTTTTTCCTTTTTTTTTTTATTAACTTGAGTATTTCTTATGTACATTTCAGTGTTATTCCCTTTCCTGCTTCGGCAAACATCCTTCCTCCCCCTCCTTATGACAATCATTTTTAAGCAAAACTTGGATTGTGATATTGAGTGCAATTTTCTCCAATGCGTTGTTTAAATTTATTCTTAAACAAGGGGGACAGGATTGTGTGTCTCAAAGAGTCATTAGAATCATTTAACAAATAAAGTAAATTGCTTTAACAATAATTAGATAAGATGCCTGACACATTTTAGCCAATATATTGAAACTTCACTCATTGAAACTTATGTAGGTGATCTTTGAATTATAGCTTACTTTTGCTGCAAAGGGCACTAGTGACAGTAACATATTCATCTTTTATCTATTTGTAACCTGTTGGGCTCATTGTCTATAAAATACACTCATTTTGTATAGACTGAGCATTTACATTTTCTGCCATACTTTGTGCATATTCAGTTATAAATACAACAAAAGGAAGGGGAGAACTATTTGGGTGTCAAAAACATTGCGCAATCCAGCTTCTTTATCATGGAATCATTTAAAAATATGCCTTCAATTTAGATCAGTCTTTCTCTCATTCATAGATATAGGCAGTGTCCCCACAGCAATGGAGAAAATGTGGAATTAAGGTTCTGATTCCAGTGAATATAATAAGAAGAGGTACTTATGTGCTATTTTCTGAGACGGGATCACTAAAATTTATAATTGCTTTCTGTTCACCCTCTTGTACTACTTCTGCTGCAGAGGTCTAATGAAGCTTCGTGTACCTCAGCAAGACAAAAGAGATCTCAAGTTTCCTGCTGGCATCTATATGGGTGTTCTCTTGGGTATAAACTCTCCTATCTCAATGAAGCTTTCTAAACAATAGCATCTTAAGTCTAGAAACCCTCAACTGGAATCATCAACAAATTTACTCTGGAATTACTAGCTAATGGGAAGCTAAATGTAATTATTAGTGTTTGCCAGGATATATTAGGGTACTTAATTTTGAACAGTAGATGGATAACTAATACACTACTATTACAGAAGGTGAAAATAAAAAAAATACCATCAATGACCTTAGATTATTTTTAAATGAGGGCATCTAGCAAATCTCTTATTGATATATGTATCATTTAAAAAAAATAAAGAAAATTTGTATTGATCCAGTGAAGATTTAATGTGAGATACAAGGGTGTCGTTTTCATTTCAGGAAAAGTATATTGCATTTCTGTCATGATGTTATTCATGTGTCAGAGAGACTTCTTGGGAGGAACATTTAGCAAACAGAAGAAACATACATTTCAGAAATTTTCAAACATTTATTTATTCTTTTTATTTTTCTTCTCTTATATAGTATATTCCAATAGCAGTTTCTTCGCCTAGTCCCCTCCTCCATGCCTACTCTCCTTCAAATACACTCTTCCTATGTTTCCTTTCAAATAAGGGCAAGTCTCCCATGGATATCAACCAAACTCAGGATAACAAGTACAATAAGATGAGGAATACACCCTCACATAAAGGCTGGATGAGCCAATCTAGTCAGATGCAAGGGGTCCCAATAGCAGGCAAAAGAGTCAGAGACATCATCTCTCCCACTGTTAGGAATTCCTCAAAATCTCAAACTAAACAACCATAGCTTGTAGGCCGAAGTCCTAGCGCAAACCTATGCAGACTCCCTTATTGTTGATTTGTTCTATATAAACCCCCATGAAACTAACTTAATTGATTCTGTGGGCTATACTCTCCTGGTATCTTTGACCCCTGGCTCCTACAATACTTCCTCTCGTTCTTCTATGGGGCTCCCTGAGCTCTGCCTAATGTCTGGCTGAGTGTCTCTGAATCTGCTTGCATCAGCTGCTAGGGGAAGTCTCTCTGATGACGATTAAGCTACGTACTAATCTATAATAGAATATCATTTGGAATCAACTCATCAACCTTTTTTCTTGGTTAGAGGTGTTTGGTTCCACCCTAGGGCTTTGGGCTATCCAGCTTCCAGTTCCTGGCCTTCCAGGAAGCATCAGGCATGGACTCCATACCCTGTCTTGGGCCTCAATTAGACAAGTCATTAGTTGGCTACTCCCACCAGTTCTGAACCACCATTGCTCCAGCACATCTAAACGTATTAAGACTCATAGGCAAGAAGTATTACTGAAGGAACAATCATGACTTGAGTATTGAGGTAGATCATAAATAATAAGAAGGAGAAAAAATATTAAATGCAGTCAAATACAGCAGTGGATTCAACAGGATTCCAGTACTTAAGAGCGAAATTGGCCTGTGAAGTTGTGTGTATAATTGCTCCAATCTAGCATACTGTCAATAATTCTAAAGAGAGAAAAGTGCTCAGGCACTGTAGAAAGCATCTAGCAGAGCTGAAATGGTTCAGTGGACTAAAGAACATACCTCACATTCCTGTTTAAGTATCTTCTAGTTGTATCCTCTCTGTGCCAGACCCTCACATTTAAACTTAGATTTCCAGTCTCATTAGTGAAAAAAGTAAAAAACTTTTCAGTGCAGCTCACTAACCTTACTTAACATTTTTATCTTAGTCCACGTTAGTTTCTAGGTGACAAAATCATACAATAAAAAAAGCTACTTAATAAGTCTTATTAAAATTATTTTTATTAAGAATACAATGCAATTTTATAACAATGAGAGAACTTTAGCACTCTATTCTCAGCATATTTTACATTTCTATGGCCTATTCATCCTTCAAGAGAAATATACACTTCTAATTCTATAATAAATTCAAGGCATACTATAGGCATTGATGGGACTTACTATATAATACAAAATATATATATGTAAGTATGTATATATATGTGTATGTATATATGTGGGTGTATACACGCATATATTAATGTAGATGAAATGCTAATTGGTATGATATAGTTCTTCAGTGAAACACAGTGTCCTCTTTGATTGTTATATAATGAAACTTATTTGAAAAATCAAAGCATTTCTATTCAAATCTGAAGAAGTGATTTGGTCAGTAACATAAGGATTGAATTATTATGTGTTCTAAGGGAACTGAGAAAAGATGAAGCAACATCACACTTTTGAAAATGAAATTGTCTTCCTAAATAAAAGCCTAATGTCTTGAGAATAACATGTCATCTCAGCAGGACTAATTTCAATCTTTGGTTCTGATGCATTGTAAAGATCTGGTCTCTTCCTTTGAGTGTTTAGAATGGGAAGCCTTTAATTTGAACTTTCCATTAGCCTGTTCAATGTTCTAACACTGGTGTGCGTGAAATAATGTACCTTCAGTAATTCTGGTTCTTTTTCTCTAAAGTAAAAAAAAAAATGCAGCCCACAGATTTTCTATTCTGGTTCATGCTTTAATATACATAAAACTACTCTAACACAACCATGTACTGGGAAGTTCAGGGAGCCAAACTAAAGTTAAGGGGCATAGGCTAGACTGCAGCCTAAGAGAGAGATACCAAAAACCATCTATCGATCAGTTTATATTAAATTATAAAATCCTGGGTAAAACAAATCCTTGCCAAACAAACACGTAAAGATATATAGATTTTTCTTGATTCACTGCTTGCATTTTTTGTATGATTAGACCTAATGATGACAGCTATTGAAGACAATGAAATGATTTTAAAATTTATTTAATTCCTTAATGATTTACATAATGGTTCAGAATGGACTTGTTAAATTTTTCTTAACTAAATATTCAATTTAAGCTCTGCTAACACACACACACATACATGCACACATGCACACACACACACACACACACACACACACACACACACACACACACCTTTCCACTCTCTGTTACATTTATCTTTTCCTAGGATCTTTTATAGCACAAGTAGCAAGAACCTTCTCTTACAGGCTGGGTGTTGTACTGTTAACTCTTTTGATGGTGGATGGACTATTATTCTATTATCAATTGAGAAGAAACTTTTACAGATTTTTAGCAGTTTTTATACCACCATATTATTTTTTGTGAAGAGGTAAATGGGTAATATTTACACCATAAACTGTAAGGAAATGTGATAAAAAACAATTTCCCCAAAATATACTCACTTTCTTGTGCTTAAGGTGCTTAAACAATGTCATCAGTTCTGTAGCTTATAAATGATTACAGTTGTTTTATGGAGCTCAAAAACACCATTGATGTTGTTTCAATGATGCAAGTAAGGAGTCTCACATGGTGTGACTCTACATCTACTAGTTTTTTACACAGTTACAAAATGACAAAGAAGTGACTAGAAAATTTATATCCTCATCACTCATCACCATGATAGAGAGCTCATAACTGAGGGAAATGACCAGAGTCTAGCCACTCCAGGGTGTCCTCCAGCATGAGCGACACATTATCTATCTTCCTTAAATTTCCTCATCTTTCTCATAGCCTATAGGTGTTGGTTACCTTGACAAGCACCATATACTCCACTCTGGATATCAAAATACCATAAAATAAGGATTAGATTTCACCAGGCTGATGCATTTCTAGATTGCATGGAGGGGAGTAAAGAAGCCATGTATACTCAACACATGAGAGCTCAAAACACCGAGTGACCAGTTTTATGTTGCCACACCCAAGCGTGTATGCACAAGAACTTTTAACACTTGGGAGGCTCAAAGATACAAGATCAAAGTACTAGCAAATTCTGTATCCAGAAGGCACTTTTTCCTAATCAATAAACAATAGCCTTTCTCTGTCTCCTTACATGATGGCAAGGGTCAAGAGGTGTTTTCATTGCCCTGTCCTTTGTGAATAGTCAATTCCAAAAATTTTACCTCCTAACAGTACCCATTACTGGTGAGGTCTTAAATATACTACACATTCGTATCTAATTGTATAAAATTGACTTTACATTGAGGTAAAGTATAAAAGACTGAAGTCATTGTAACAGATGAAAAGTAGAAACATTATCTGTTTTTAATTTGTTAATTTCAGAGATTATATCATTCCCCTGTCTCTTCCAAACACTCCCATGACTTTTCCTTTTTCCCTTTCAAAGGTTGATAGGTCATCTTTATAAAAATGGTTATCTAATACCTAAGCAAATGAGCCCAAAGTACAGTGGTATGCATCTAGAGCTCTGCTTACTAAGAAAATGGAAACTGGAAAATTGCTTAAGGCTAGGATTGGAAAGCTTCTAGAAAATAGCAAGACTATCTCAAAAGAAAAGCAAAGAACAAATAACGTCAGTGGAGTATCTGGAAATAAGATGAGCAATTCAGATGGAAAGGTCAACAGATACTACTTAATCTTTCTAAAAGTAGGTCCTGTTTATCAACACCCTTGCCTCTGCGCTTTAGAACATTCCATGCTGACACTCAGCAGAAGGGGTGATTTTCAAAGACCAATCACATTCATCCACTTATTTTTCTTTACTACATGAAACCACCTATTTCCAAGCATGTGATTTGGGTAAGTTCCTCAATCTGGAAACTATGTTGAGCAAATAGCCTTAACAATTCTATGGATTTTTGTTATGAAGTGCCCCAGCTTGCTTTTAAAAATGTTAATCTATTCACATGAATTATCCCAGTTTGACATCGATTTATGAATTTCTATAACTTTGAAAGAATTAGCAGCATTCAAAGCTAAGCTTTAGAGTTAGGAAATCTATTTTCTATTTGTTATGGAGTGTTTTTATCCCACTGTATTTATTACTTTTGGGTAAAATTAAAATTTCATGTAATTTTGGCATGAAAGTATATCTCACAATGATTTAGACTACTACTCAGCTACTAGGGGAAACCAAAAAGTAATGAATTTATTATATATTAGTGTCTCCTCAGAATGGTTTTTCCTATGCATACATTTTAATAACTGGTCTTCTTCAGTGGTTTTAAGTAGCAATACCAAGCAAATAAAATTTAGAGGCACTGCAAAAGTTTTATATGTATTACTCAAAAAGAAAAGACGGTTTCAGGAAAGCATGCCTTCTAGTAGTAGATTGCCACACACCATAAGCACTTGCAACTCTATTGATGACATAAGAATATTTTCAGTTAGAAAGTCACATTTTATTTTTATACTTACAGAGTGTTTTATACTTGAACTTTCATTTCAGATAGAAAAATTATGTGTAGTTATTTTTTCCAAAAGTCTACAGACTCAGTAATTTGTATATATCTGCTTAGAAATAAATAGATACATATATTATTGTTTCGTGTGTGTGTGTGTGTGTGTGTGTGTGTGTGTGTGTGTAAAACAATCATCAATGAAAAAAGGCATGCCAATTTGAAAGAGACCAAGGAAGGTATATGGGAGAGTTTGGAAGGAGGAAAGGCAAGGGGGATATATAATTATATCCTAATCTCAAGAAAAAAGTAAATTAAAGATCTATTGTGAGACATGTTCTTTCTGTCCTCTTAAAAATCACACATTTACCATATAAGATATTTAAAACTAACTACATGGGAACATTAAATGAAACACCCTTCTGATTGTTAGCACAGATAGTAACATACAGGTATGCACATTGTACTGTATTCTGTTAAGGATGTATGTTCAAGTACTTTTTTTTCCAGCCACACAGAATTGTACTGTGTTCTGTGAAGTGTGTATGTGAAAATACAGGGAATTAATAACAAACTGTGTTCCCATAGCAAAATAAAGTAATTCCAAAGCAGAGTGTACTGAATGCAGTTTGAAGATATAGTCACACATGTTCTAATGTTCTTGCTGTCTTCTTAAAAACACATTTTGAAAATATAATATAGAAAAATACCTATAGAGACACATCCAGAGCATGTCTAATACAGAGGTCAATGATAGCAGCAAACCACTGAACTGAGAACAGGACCCCCTTGGGGGGAATTAGAGGAAGGATTGAAAGAGTTGAAGGAGCTTGCAACCCCACAAGAACAACAATGCCAACCAAGCAGAGCTTCCAGGGACTAAACCACTCCCAAAAGACTATACATGGACTGACCCAGGGCTCCAACTGCATATGTAGCAGAGAATAGCCTTGTTGGGGCACCAGTGGAAAGGGAAGGCCTTGGTCCTGCTAAGGTTGGACCCCCCAGTGCAGGGGAATATGTGGGGGGGGCAATAAGGGGGACCGTGTATGGGAGGGGGAGGGGAGGGGATGGGGGCTTATGGACAGGAAACTGGGAAGGGGAATAACATTTGAAGTGTAAGTAAAGGGGGCTGGAGAGATGGCTCAGCAGTTAAGAGCACTGACTGCTCTTCCACAGGTCCTCAGTTCAATTCCCAGCAACCACATGGTGGCTCACAGCCATCTATAATGGGATCTGATGCCCTCTTCTGGTGTGTCTGAAGATAGCTACAGTGTACTCATATAAATAAAGTAAATAAATCTAAAAAAAAATTAAAAAAAAGAAATGTAAGTAAAGAAATATATCTCATGAAAATTTTTTAAAAAGGTAAAAAGAAAAATACCTATATAAAAATTGTTCAGATAATTTCTGCAATCTCTCAGAACTATATTATTCTGAAAAAGATTTATTATTAACATTCAGCCAACATTTAGGACAATTATTACTATATATTGAATTCAATTAATACTAATAAGTCAATTATTTGGTTACTATTCAAATCCATGTAAGCTGCTTATAGCCATTAAAATCTATTGTTTCAAATAGTTTTTCAAAGTAAAATGAACTCTAGCTTTTATTTATGTTCCTTTGTTTTTGTCTTTTAAGACTGGGTTTCATGTAGCCAAAGCTAGTTTCCAACACCCCATGTAGCTGAATATGACCTTGATTTTCTGATTCTCCTGCCCCCACATTTACAATGCAAGGATTACAGACAAGGAACACTGTGCTTGTTTTATTTGAAGCCGAAGACAGACCATGGTCTTCTGAACACTAAGGAAAAAATGTGGCAACATCCCTAGCAATTGGCCTACATCACTAATCCAAGCTCTGGGTTTTGATTCAGTAATACTCTATAATTTGTTACTATGACTTTTAGGATTGCATATTACTTTAAATACTGAATACATGAGTAACACAATCTTCATTATTAAGGGCAGAAATTTCAGACAGCAAATGTGTTTTCTTTGTATATGTAAGATGATTATCATTGATTTAATTTTAAAATACAAACAATACAAATGGAAGAAGATATGATTGGTTGGCTTTATATGAGCTGAACAAATACCACAATGATATACATGTCAAAATGGATCTGAGATCACAATGCCTCAACCATACACAAAAACCTATAAGAAACTAAGGAATGTTAATAGTTCCAGAAACAGCTTTCTCTAGGGAGGACAAAAGCTATTGTTCATTAATGATCAAATGCTTTAGCCCTGAGTAATTTGCATGCAAATTACATTCTTTCAAATTAGTGGGTTATGCTTCAGAAACTATGTACACACAATACATATATGCATTTAGCAACAATTAAATAAAAGACCTCCTGAATTTTTTGCATTATTTATTGGATAGTTTATGCATTTATATTTCATATGTTATCCCTTTTCCCTTGTCTCTTTTATGCTGTCCCACTTCCCCCTGCTTCTATGAGGATGCTCTTCCTTCTCCCCACCCACTCCACCTCACCACCCTGGCATTCCCTTACACTGGGGAAATGAGCCTTCACAAGACCAAGGGCCTCTCCTCCCATTGATGCCCTACAAGACCATCCTCTGCTACATATGTGACTGGAGCCATGGGTCCCTCCATGTGTACTCTTTGGTTGGTGGTTTAGTTCCTGAAAGCTCTGGGAGTGGGTCTGGTTGTATGGTATTGTTGTTCTTCTTGTGGAGTAGCTCCTTCAGACATTTCTCTAACACCGTGCTCAATCCGATGGTTGGCTGTAAGCACCCTCATCTGTATCAGTAAGGCCTTGTAGAGCCTTTCACGAGACATTCATATCAGGCTCATGATTTTTAAATTGAGAAAAAAAGAACATAGGGGAGAGTTTTGATGGAGAGGATAATGATATAATCACAGTATAAACTCAAAAATAGAAAAGTAGAAGTATATACTATATTCAGTGATTTTACATAAGTTATTATATATAAATCAGAAGACAATCCTGGACTAAGAACATATTTTAAAAGCTTTGAAGTAAAAGTAACAAACACTAGTACCTTCAAAGACAGAAATTTAAATGTAATATTACTTTAGAATATCACCATTTGAGATACATTTTGTTTTTGTTTTTTTTTATTAACTTGAATATTTCTTATATACATTTGAGTGTTATTCCCTTTCCCTGGTTTCGGGCAAACATCCCTCCCCCTCCCTTCCTTATGGGTGTTCCTCCCCTCCCTACCCTCCCCCAACAGTCTAGTTCACTGGGGGTTCAGTCTTAGCAGGACCTAGGGGGCTTCCCTTCCACTGGTGCTCTTACTAGGATATTCATTGCTACCTATGAGGTCAGAGTCCAGGGTCAGTCCATGTATAGTCTTTAGGTAGTGGCTTGAGATACATTTTGATTGAAGTAGCTCACTACATTATAATAATAAGACAGTAGATAAGATTTAGGTTATAATACACACAAAAATTACCCTAGACTTCACAGAAAGCAAGGAAAACATTTATCAGATAACTTATCAAATCAATAATTTAAGGAATCTTAGAAGCAAAGGCAGAGGCTTCAAATCTAATCAAGGCACTGTTTGTACTTTTTAATCTACCATGGTTTAAATGTAGCGTGCTCCCTGTCAAAGCTCATGTGTCAATGCATTGATCACCAGCTCAGGATACACTCCCTGAAGAACAATTAATTTATAAAATTTCTAATGTAATCAATACAGTAACAATCATCCATTTATTGATCCATATTTTGATAGCATTATTATTAGATGGAAGCATTTGTAAGTGGATGCCCATTGGAGGAAATGGGTCATTTGGAATAGATTTTTTCCATGTTCCATTTTCTGTAACCCTAATTTCTGATTGCCATGAGTTGAAAACCTATCTTCGACTACACTTTTCCCCCTGTGAAAGTCTACCTGCTCTCAAGTCTAACATAATGAAGTCAGTCAGCCATGCAATGAAACCTCAGATATCAGGAGCTTGTTAAGGACATTTATCCAGGGCATGAACTAGTTCGTGCCTCAGAAGCACGAAAAATAAAACATAATTTTTGCTATTTCTCTCATTCTTTGTCATAGTGATAAAATTCTAACACAGAAGCCTGTGAGACAACTGGGAAAAGGAAAACAAACATGATTTGTGAGAAGGTAGTTCCAGTAGTTGATACAACGAAATAGATAAAGAGGTTATCCTTATATGAGCCACTGAGTAAATTATTCCTACTGCAGACTGAGAGCCAGGACAGAGGGCAGGAGTGGATGATCATCTGTTCCACTTCAACTCTAAATACACCATGATAACTTCTATTGACCACATGCATGCTCACTGAATTTGGTGTATGACTTGGACACTCATCCAACTTACTATTTTTCTACTTAAGTATAATTGTTTTATCACATTTGTTAAAAGTCACGTGTTTATTAAGATCAGCAACAAATATTACAGTTCATAATCCAAACAATGTTGAGGGTGTTCATCGGTAGACATTGGGTAAATGTCAGTTCTAGTTGATTCTCTTTGTCATGATTTCGTTGTCTAGATAAGAAGATATCCTCACTTTCTCCTTTTCTTCTTTTTCTTCCTCCCTTCCTCCCTCTTCCTTTCCTTCCTTCCCCTTCCCATCCTTCCTTCCTCTCCCCTCTTATTTCTTTATCTTTCTTTTACTGATATTAAACCTGGGGCATTACACATAAACAAATGCAGATGTCCTATTAAATAAGAATTTGACCTTATGTTTTTCTCCTCAAATGTGTCCTTGCAAATTCAAGCGATGGCATTTAATTTTCTGACTTCAAGTGATAACTCTGCAGTTTGGAAGTATACTTAGGTTTAGTATTTTCACACATTAATAGTGTGGCTGCTTTCTGGCGGATTCCATAAGAAAATATGACAAATTGTATAAAGTAAAAAAAATAAATTTTATTACAGTTCTAGGGACTTGGAGTCTCAATTGAGGACTCTGCAGTTTTGATGAATGCTGAGTCCCCTATATGAAGTGGAAGCCTTATGTCTATGCCTTCCTATAGTCTTTATAATGGGAAAGATCCTGCCTCATATCTCTTTGTAATGAGGACTCTAGACAGTACTTAAGGGCCATCGTGCATCTTTAGGCTCCTGAATCACTGCCTGCAAAACCTGAGACCCTTAAGCAAATTACATTCTGAAATAAAGATGACAAAAGTGTTAACACACATACTTTGAGTGGATACAATCAGACCTACAAAGAAAAATTATGTATACTTAATGAGATTTTCTAAATTTTCTTTATGCTTATTAAACAATCTAGTATTCTTTATTTAATTATTAAAATGTCTGAAGTTTGTCCTTTTTTGTCTATGTTGCTTGTAGATTATGTTCACTCTGTCTTCATGGAGCTGGTTTCTTTCATATGTATTTTGATAAATCTTTGTGAAACAGTTTTTGGACAGGGATTTTTATTACAGAGGTTTTTTCATTGTCTGAGCCTTCACATGCAAAGCATATCTGTAATTGCTTCCGCTTGCTATCTACAAACACTGACATAGAGAACCAGTATTAACTAGAAGTCTGCATTTTTGGGGGGGTTCTGGAAATGAATCAATTTCCAAGGACAGGAATACCATGACAAAATTATAACTGAAAAGCAATTAGCCTTATATATTCCTTTATAATGTGAATTCATATTTTGGGTTTGGTGGTGATTAAGTGCTTTAAGTATCTTTTGAAAGAATAAAATTTAATATAAAGCTCTACAGCAGCTTCTTTATGAACGCCTATTCTAATTGTGTAGAATTTAATTGAGTTATATATACTTTGAGTCTAGTAAATTTGGTATGTTGATTTTTTGTTCATTTTTAAGTTATTAATAATAAGGCTTATAAAAATTATAAATAAATAATTTCAAAGCCCTCTATGAAATACTTTTGATAATAAATTTCAATAGATATATTCATCAAGATAATTTTTGTGAAGTATTGATTATTACAAGGTGTTTTTTAAGTTTTTCATTAAGACTTATTTATTTATAAAAGGCTCTATCTGCTTGCACACCTGCATGCCGAAAGCGTACATCAGATCACACTATAAATGGTTGTGAGCACGCCATGCGCCATGCTGTTGCTGGGAACTGAGCTCAGGACCACTGAGTCATCTCTCCTGTCACATTTTCTATGGTTTTAACTTCACAGATAATTACAGTGATCTCAAATCTCATTTTGTTCGTATTTAGAAATTTAGCTATTTCAATAATCTACTAGAAACTTTTTTCTTTCTTAGAAGTTAGAAATGATTAGAGAAATCCTATTTTCTTACCTAGGGATAACTCATTTGTCTTTGTCCCTAATGTCACAGTCTGCCTTCTATCCTCCCTCCTCCCTCATCCCTCCTCCCTCCTCCCTCTCTCTCTCTCTCTCTCTCCTTTGAGTCAAGCAGTTGTGTAAGGAATGGTGTTTTCCATGGAGGGACCCACCCACGGCTCCAGCTGCATATGTTACAGAGGATGGCCTTATCTGGCATCAATATGAGGGAAGGCCTTTGGTCCTATGAAGGCTCAAGTGGTTGGATGTCTTTTAAATGAGCTTCCAATAGGCTATGGTTTGAAAGTTTGGTGAGCACTCGCGAGATGTGGGAGCTGTGGGAGTTTACAAAGTCGCCAGAGTCGGATATCTTTAAGTCATTGGATAAACTGCCCAGAGAAGGGAATCTCATTTTCCTCCAGTGAGTCCTTATACAGATTTATTACAGAGAGTCCAACCTGATCCCTGAGTTTTCTCCATTTTCTTCTTTAACTATGGTTTCTCTCATCTCAGTTTGCTTCAGGGCCCTGGCAAACAACAATGCTGCTTGTACTTTCAACCCTCGTATCTGTAAGCTAAACAAACCTCTTATTGTAAAGCTATCCGGTCTGTCTGACGTATTTTATTATAGCAATGAAAACTAGATAAATAAATTTTCACTACTCACTGTTGAGATGCAAATGTATTTAGGGCTTAGTGACTTGCTATATATTATACTGATAATACTATCTTGTTTTGATTCTAAAAGTATTCTAACCTTTAATTACTGAAAATTTGTGTTTACACTACTCAAATTCTACTTCATATGTTACCTACAATTTAAAGAATGTTTAGTAGTATTGAAAAACACTTATAGTTTTATAAACAGTATAATATTTATATCTATGGAACACTTTTTTCATAAAATTTTATATAGTTCAGGATATCAATCACATTTCTTGTAAACAGCTAAGCTATGAACGGGAAATGAAACAAACGTATTATAACAGATATTTTAATTCAGTTGTTGAAAATTCCTTATATATGGGAGTGTTTATTTTGTACTTCTAATCTTTTGTGTTGTTAAATAGAATTGTTCTCTTGTAATTAATCAGCTAATCTATTAAAATTATTGTTCTAGTTCAAAGTTAAAGTGTAAACACACAGTGGAAAGCAAATTCCAATCTATCCAGGACATCTTGTATAAGAAAGAATAGTCATTGAAGTTTCCAGTCTAGCGCAATAAATGAAGTAAAAGAGGGAAAAATAGCGAGCATACGGAGATTACCTGAAAGAAAGTAAGGATGATATTTGGGATGTTCTCTTTCTTTTAGTTTTTCTTCCTATTACTCAGTACTATTGGGTGATAAGTATGCTTTTTATTTGTGTTTATTTTCTTATTTTGGATATTTTATTTATTTACATTTCAAATGTTTTCCCCTTTCCCAGTTTCCCCTCTGCAAACCCCCTATCACTTTATTTGCAATAGTTTTAACAGATATTCCAAGTGTAACATTCATTTGTGAATGATGCCTCATTAAAATCCATCGGCTTCTTTTTCTTTTTTTTCTTTTTTTTTGAGCATGTATGTTCACATTTGGTGGTAAATGTGTGCAGGTACATTTCCTTGTGTGTAGAGGCATAGGCTTGACATTGTTGTCTTCCACAAACCCTCTCCACTTTATTTATTGAGGCAACATCTCTGACTGAATTCAGAGCTCAAGAATTCAAGGTAGTCTATGTAATCATCTTGCCTCAGGAATTTACTGCCTAGGATTACATTAGTCCTAGGATTACAGGCAGCCACCACATCTGAGCAGGTATCCTGTGGATTCTGTGTGGCCAAACTCTACTCTTAATGTTTTTGCACCAAATATTTTGTCCACTACATCATCACAATAGCTCCTAAAAATTATTTTATGGCAAAAAATACATTGCCTGTTTTTCAGAATGTAGGAATATATAATCATAGACTTCCCATAGGACAACTATAAATTTTTGAGAGTGACTTACAAGCATGCATGAAGTATGGAAGGAACATTTAGGATTTCAGACATTATCTAAGAATAAGGAAATAGAGTCAAACTGAGGTCTGACTTTGTGGAATTGAGAGAAACCATACCATTCTAAGAATGTTCCTGTCAGGTAATAAGAAGCATGTAGGAGAATATCTTTAGGAAAGATATGAAAGAGTCTGAGAATTACGAGTCGCACAGACTGGCAAGATCGGGTGTCTTTCAGAGTCTGTCAGTTAAAATTAGAAAGGAGAGACTCTATTTTTAAACTCTAACACAGCAGTGAAAGATCCCAAAGAATGTGGAAAACTGAGAAAACTCTATGTGAGCATAGGATTCAAGAAACTGTCTAGTAACTAAGGCCGAAGAAATGAATATTTACAGAGGTCTTGATAAAGAATCCAGCCACAAAAGATAGAACTTACAAAATCAAACAATATATAATGATTAATAAAATATTAAGTATGGCTGAGAATGGAGTTCAGTGTATGGCAGGAACTAAAACGCTTTTGTTTTAATCCTCAGCCAAACTTTATATATACAATCTATATAAATATATGTGATATATACATATATATCAGAGCTTTTATTGTTCTATAAATCTGTTAGCATCAAAATCAATTATGAGATTATTCATTCAGAAGCAGAAATGCCACAAAAATTAATGTAAAGTAAGAAAAGTCAGGAAAAGAAAAATAAATGAAGAAATAAATACAAAATAAAGATTAAAAAATGCTAGTGAAGAGGGAAAAGAATCGCCATACAAAGTTGATAGAAATAATATGGTCATTACATTCTGAAATTTCAGAATTCTTCAGAATAATAAAAATATTCATAACCTACCAATGCAAGTTATGCGTGCACACCCAATTATAATCATGAAGAGATAATTGATATTTATTTATTTATCTATCTATTTTTACACTCCAGATTTTATTCCCCTCCCGGTCCACCCCTCCCAACTGTTCCATATCCCATACCTCCTCCTTGCTCTCCCTGTTACCACAAGGATGTCCCCACCCCATCCAACCCAACAGACCTCTAAACTCCCTGGGGCTTCCAGTCTTCTGAGGGTGAGATGCATCTGACTGAACCCAGACCCAGTAGTCCTCGGCTGTATATGTGTTGAGGGCCTCATATCAGCTGGTGTATGCTGCCTGGTTGGGGAGCCAGAGTCTGAGAGATCTCGGGGTCCAGGTGAATTGAGACTGCGGCTCCTCTTACATTGTTAATGGCATGGTTACTATAGCACTAGTCACAATAGTTTAGATATGAAAACAGTATCTAACAATGAGTGAAATTAATACAAGATGTTTTAAAAACAAAGAAATCCTTAGACATCTGTGACAATTTAGATAAACCATGTTGGATATATTGTTAATTAAATCTATCTCAGAAGAGAAATATTTCCTAAACATCTTACTGCTGAGATCTAGATTAATTGAAATCATAGAAATAGAACAACATTGTTGGGACCAAGAAAATGAGAAAAAACATCAAATAAGGGGGAGATATTGATCATAGTTGATAAACTTTACTATCATAGTTAATTCTGAAGTTATCCCATATAGCATGATTGATTCTTTAAGAAATAATAGTGTGTTATCTGTTCAAAAGTTGTTGACTGAATATTTAATTAAGTAAGGAAGGAATCTATCATCATTCATAAACATACAAAGGAGCAAATTTAGATGACCCTAAGATATTTCTAGTGTATTAATTATCTTAATTGTGCTATAATTTAATCTTATAAATGAAACCAACTCATCATAGTGAACATCTCAAATATAAATTCATTTACTTGTCAACCATAGTTTAATAAATCTGAGTAGCTAGGTCAAAGGTTGTTTAAGTAAACATTTCTCTTCATTGATTAAAACTTTAGAAAAATATCAGAAATCTGCACTTTTAGACAGATAAATACTGAAGAAGCCAAAATATAACAAGTTTTTCATATTCCTTTAGTTGCATAAAGGGACTTTGATTACATTAAAGGAAGTAAAACAAAAATAATTTAATAAAATCTGATAAAGTATATATACTTGAATGTGTTTTTAATGATCTTTTAAATTCGTCCCAGAAATAAATAGAAACAAGCTATTTGCATGTATGTCAGCATCTCTACTACAGTTTCAGTAAGCAATAAAGAACATAAATACACAAATTACCTCTAATTGATGCATAAAATACTTTAAGGTTAAGTGGAAAGACCAGAGCATAAAATAATCTCCATTTCCTCATTAATTTTCTAGAAGTTGTATTTTTTTCTTTAGATAGAGAAATGAACTCACTTATTATAAGCAATGTCCAAATATGGGTTCTTAAAAAAATTCTAAAGACCAAACATTTTACGCAAATGTACTAAACAGGAAGAACAAATTATTTTCCACGTTTCTAGAGAGGCTGAGGATATGACTTGGTTTCAGAAATATTTCAGAAATATTCAAAATATTATTCAGAAATATTTTGTGTTGAGATACTTGGTGTAATCTCCAAGATTTTCACAAATAAAAAGAAATGAATGAATTAAGGAAAGAAAAGAATATGACAAAGTAAGAAATTATCAGAGCAAAACAAATTAAGGATAAAATCCCTAGAAAACATTAAAAACAAATTAAGCATCCTATTTAATTTTATCTGACAAACTGACACAGATTAGAGTCACTGTACAAGGCAATTCCAATTGTGGGATGGTTCAGATCAGATTGTCCTGTGTCAGATCTGTGGGTAACTGTCAGAATTATTAAGTTATGTAGGTAGACACACATGACTGTGTGTGGCACTATTCATTGGGTAGGTGATCCTGGGCTGTACAAGAAAGCTAACTAAAACTGGCTATGTAAATAAATCAAAACACAGAATCCTTCCACAGCATAGCACTCAAGTTCATCCTTGAGTTCCTGTTCCAAGTTCACTTGATGATAGGCTATAACCTGTAATCAGAAGTAAGACAATTCTTCCTCTAATTTACTTTTGGCAGTAGCATTTTATCATTGCAAAGGAAAAGAATCTAAGAAAATTAAATGTTATCCTTATGAAAGACAAACAAATTCAGGTAAATGTTTGCTTAGACTAATTAACGTTCCTGGAGCTCTCAAATGAAATTAGAAGTGAAAGTAGAGATATTGTATGGTACAGACAGGGTCCCCGAAGCCTAAAATGCTCATGATACACTACTGTCATAGCTATAGGTGAAGAAATAAAGTAACAGAAAAAGTGATGCGTTTCTAAGAATATATAACACCAAAATTTCTTGGGTCGTCTGCAGTTAAGTTCGAAGCCTACGGTAAATGTAGGCTTTTTGTCTCCTCTCATATACCCAGCAGCCCTGTTGGGTTTTGGTTACACCAAAGGAATCAACACACATGGGTAACAGTCTGTAAACTGGTACTAGAATGAAAGTGAAGCATAGCAAATCAATCTAACACCCATGTGGAAAAGAAGTTGAAAATACAAACATTGATAATCAGGAAGGCATGGTAATCTATGAGGTGCAAGCTTTAAAATTTATCCATTAAAAATACATTTTTTGAAATGCATTATTTGTAACATCCTTGGAAATAAAATGGTAAGCGTGAAGCTAACAGCTAGCAGAAAAAAAAAAAACCACATGTAATAGGGTTTAGAAAGCACTTCTGGGGGACCTTTTTATCTGGAGCAAACATTTTATGTCAGAGATTCACTATGTTTCTCTGATGAGACCAGACCATGAGACACAATATCAACGACTTCCAGTAGCTAGAGTCAAAATGCAATGTAACCAGTCAGTGGAGTTGGCCATATTGTGCAAAGAAAATTGCACCTGAGAAGAAAGGGACAATTTTTTCACAGTTTTCACCAGTAAAAGGCATGCCATACATTGAATCATTATTGTTCATTAATTAAAATATCTTTTATCTGAATAAACTGATGATTACATATCACATTTCAAAATATTATTATTATTATTATCATTATCATTATTATTATTATTTACTTATTCATTTTACATCCCACTCACTGTACCGCTCCTGGACATACCCTCCCACAGTCTCCCTCCCCACTTTCTTTGAGCTGGTAGGGTGGCCCGTAGGTACCCCTCCTCCACACCCAAGCACATCACATCTCTGTGAGGCTAGGTGCCTCCTTTCCCAGTGAGGCCAGACAAGGCAGTCCAGATAGAAGAACATATTCCACTTACAGGCAACAGCTTCTGGGATAGCCCCCTTGTTTAGGACCCACATGGAGACAAAGCCACACATCAGCTACGTATGTGCAGGGAGGCCTATGTCCAACCCATGTATGTTCTTTTGTTGGTGTTTCAGTCTCTGAGTGAACCAACAGTTCAGGTTAGTCGATTCTGTTGGTATTCCTGTGGAGTTCCTATCCCTTTAGAGGACAGAACCCTTCTCCGATGTGGAGCAAAGAGAATACTGCTCCATTACTGGTGAGAGTGCAAACTTGTGCAAC
The DNA here is from genome assembly GCF_011064425.1 of Rattus rattus. NCBI lineage: Eukaryota > Metazoa > Chordata > Mammalia > Rodentia > Muridae > Rattus > Rattus rattus. The sequence continues at coordinate 106,622,628 of NC_046160.1, read as the reverse complement.
CACTCTAGAAATCAATTTGGCAGTTTCTCAGAAAACTGGGAATAGTTCTACTTCAAGACTCATCTACACCACTCCTGAGTATATACCCCCAAATGCTCCAACATATCAAAAAGACACATGTTCCACTATATTCCTAGCAGCTTTATGCATAAAATCCAGAAACTTTAAGCAACCCAGATTTCCCTCTACCAAAGAATGGGTAAAGTAAATGTGATACATCTTCAAATGGAATATGATTCAGCTGTGAAAAACAAAGAGACCATGAATTTTGAAAGTAAATGGATGACTCTTGAGAACATCATCCTGAGTAAGGTAATCCAATCCCCAAAGGACATAATACTGATAAGAGAGTATTAGCCATAAAATTCAGGAAACCATGCTGTATTCCACAGACCCAAACCAGCTAAACAAGAAGATAGGCACAGGGGGGAAAGGGAGATTACTGGAATCTCATTTAGGATGAAGAATAGTCATAGGACGGATGGAGGAAACTGGGTAAGGGAAAGGATTGGGAGGAGAATGTGGGGTTCAGACCAGGTATGAGGAGGGACAGGAGAGATGGCTAGAGAGTCATGAGAATGAATAGAAATCTGCAACTGACTGGGGTGGGGAGTTGGGGCATCTCCAGGAAGAGACAGAGTTCTGCAATAAGGGAGGTGCTAAAGAATCAATGGTGGTGTCATTAGCTGTGACTCACAGCACTGTAGATATGGAACCCGAAGAAGCCACCTATTGTAGCAAAGCAGGAACATCAATGTAGAGATAAAGCCACCAACCCACTCACAAAACTTCTGACCCAGAGTTTATCCTGTCTACTAGAAATGCAGAGACTGGGAAATGAAGCAGGGTCTGAGGGAATTACCAACCAGTAACTGGACTAACTAGAGACCCATCCTATGGGCAAGCCCCAATCCCTGAAACTATTAATGATACTCAAAACTATAATTTTAAAGACCTGGAAATTTTTACTATTAAACAATTGATAGAATATAAAAGAAGAAAATAGAGAATGGAATTAGATGGTTTTAAAAGGTAAGGTGTATAGCAAGGCACTATCCTTTGTAAAGTTAATAAATAATTCAAGACGATTAAAAACAATTATATATATACATATATACATATATGTATGTATGTATACACACACACACACACACATATATATATATATATATATATATATATATATATATCCATAAAGTACAGGAAAACCCAGCTACAGACCCAAAGAAGTCAAACAGTAAGGACGGCTCAAGGGATGAATCTTGAATCTTTCTCAGAGGAGGAAATAAAATAGATATTGGAAGAGGATGGACAGAGGGTATTTATTAAAAGAGGGGATGGGAAGGTGAAGGGGCAGGGGATGGGGAGAGAACAGGGGAAAGAGAATGGAAATCAGCTGTGTGTTGTGTGGCAGTGATGGGCATCTCTAGGACTTGCCAGAGACCTGGGATGGGTGGGGATCCCAGGGGGTTTATGGAGTGTCTCTAGCTGAGAAGTCTAGCAGTGAAGGGTATGGAGCCTGAAGTGGCCACTGCCTGTAGCCATGCAGGACTTCTAGTGGAGAGATAAGGACAGCAACTCACCCACAAACCCTTCGACTCAAAATCTGTCTGATCTCCAAGATGGACAGGGATTAAGATGGAGCAGAGACAGAGGGAATGGCCAAGCAATGTCAGTCCCAACTTGAGACCAAACCCATGGCCAAGAACCAAGCCCTGACACTATGGTGATACTCTGTTTATAAGATTGCAGAGAGGAGCCTAGCATAACTGTCCTCTGGAGGCTCCACCCATCACCCAATGGAAACAGATGCAGAGCACCATTCCCAAACATTAGACGGAGCTCAGGGAATCTTATGGAAGAGACTGGGGATGATTAAGGGACCCAAGAAAGATAGGGACTCTACAGGAAGATCAGCAGAGTGACCTAACTTAACGTTGACAGTTCCCAGAGTCAGAACCACAAACCAAAGAGCAAGTACGTACCAGACCCAGGTCCCCAGCACATACGTAGCAGATGTGCAATATGCTCTTCATGCAGGTCCTCCAACAACTGGAATGGGGGATGTCCTTGAGCCCGTTGCCTTCCGGTGGATCCTTTTCCCCTAACTGGGTCACATTGACTGGCATCAGAGGTATAGGATATAACTAATTTTGTGGTGACTTGATTGTGGCAGGGTGTGGTGATACCTACGGGGGTCTTACAGTTCTCAGAGAAGAAAGGGAGGGAGATGGGCTTTGTGTAAGGGTGAATAGGACAAAAGGATATTGGTGGGATGTTAAATTTCAAAAATAAATTAATCTGAAATCAGATACCAATTTTAATATTAATAAATAAGTCAAGAGAATTAGAAACAGTATTCTGTGTGTATATATAATTTGATTGGTTAATTATGTGACTAATATATATTAAATTGTTTGATCATTTCCTACGTTTACATAAAACATTTGTTCATTTTCCCTTCTCTCATCCTCTGACCTCCTGATGAAGCTCATTTGCTCAATAAGGGCTCTTTATCTGAAAGTTCAGTACATAATCTTCAACAACAAACAGTCCTAATGAACTCAGTTGGTTACACACACACACACACACACACACACACACACACACACACACACACACACACACACACACACACACACACACATGTGCACAACACACATACACACATGCACACACACACACACACACACATGTGAATGTAAGAAACATTTTTATATCAAAATACTGAACTGAGTATTAATGAAAAAAATAATGCTGGATTTATGATAGTTTATCAGTCATGACTGATGAAAGGCAAGGATACAGCATGTAGTCGAACTTGTCCAATATTCCTGATGTTTGAAAATTAGTAAGGGAACAATGGAGGATGAAGTTTCAGAGAAGAAACTTGAATACAGGTGGCAGGAAGAGGAATGAGTTGTAATGAAGCGAGAAGGAATAAGTTTAGTTAACAATGAGTGGACTTGGTAAATAAAAGGATAATACTGAAAATCTTACATTTACTGTAGAAGTTCCCTAAATGTGTATATACATGAATTTTAAGAGTCTAAGTAAGTTTTCCTCCTATGAGGGGGACGAAGGACTCTCCTAGTCATCATAGGTTATCAAATAAATATCCATGTTATTTGTACCATGTTATGTGTAAGCAGTCTTCAATTGATGCATAAATGCAGCCTGCTGAGCACAGGATTTTTTGTTTGTTTGTTTGTTTGTTTGTGTGTGTGCACATGGTTTCAGGATTAATCACTTTGAATGGGATAACCAATAGAGAGCTCATAACTCAGAGAGGTTAATTTTCTCCATCCCAGAATCTATTAGCTAACTATCGTTCTGTGACTAGGGTGTGGAGCTTGTGAACTTGCCCCCTTTCTAACTTAGCACATCTGTTGACATTGTCATTGTTCTGGCCTTGTTTGTTCAGGCCTTTCTAGAAGACACTATTTTATAGCAGTTTTCCTAGAGTTCCAGTTTTCATGTTCTTCCTACCCCCTCTTCTGCAACGTTTTCAAACGCAGTCCAGTAAGTATGACACTGATTTTCCTGTTGGAACTAACTGAACCATACTCTGTTGATCTCTGCACTTGTCCGGTTAGTTTCCTGTACTGATATCCTTTTATTGTAAAGAGATGCTTCTTTGATAAGAGTAGTTATCCTTACCTGTGAGTATAAGGAGGCCTTTGGAATGTAGTTAGAATTTGTCCTTGGCGTGCAAAGTGATAGTAGCAGATTCCTTTCTACAGTCTAACTAAACTTGTTAGTTAGCCTCCACTAACCTTGGGTATTTGGTTCTATTTTTAGTATAAGATACTATGCCATGTTGATTTTGTTTCAAGTCCAGACAGCTGTTTGTTATCACTAGCATGTGAGCACAATTTACTGCACCTTTAAAAATATCTTCCATAATAATCAAAGAATACATCACACACACACACACACACACACACACACACACACACACACACACACACACATTACATGGTAAGTATAAAATAATATCATTCCTTGAGACTTAAACAATGATGGCACTTTGTCATTATTTGTCCCTCATCTGCCCTTCTCATTTTATATTGGCTTACCTTCTCCATCTCTTGAAGTCCCCCTACCAGGAAAGTGTAAAGATTTCACAACGGGGGAGCTTAAAAAGAGGATAGCAGGACAGGGGTGAAATGAAATTGGAAATGGAAACATATGTAGGGTTATTTATTTATTTAGTTAGTTAGTTTTGGTTTTAATTTCACATTGTGTGTTTTTATTTTATTTTATTTTATTTTATTTTATTTTATTTTATTTTATTTACTTGTTCACTTTACATACCTCTCACTCTCTCACTGCCTCCTCTGGAGCATCCCCTCCCAAAGTCTCTTTCATTCCCACCCCTCTTCTTTTCTGAGTGTGTGGGGATCTCCCCCTGAGTATCCCCCCTACCTTGCACTTTAAGTCTGTACAGTGCTAGGCTTTTCCTCACCCACTGAGGACAGACAAGGCAGCCCAGTTAGAAGAACAAATATCCCATATTCATTACTCTTGGGATAGCCCCCATTCGAGTTGTCCATGACTCACATGAGGACCAAGCTGCACATCTGCTACAAATGGGTAAGGGAGGGCTAGGTCCAGCCTTATGTGTTCTTAGGTTGATGGTTCAGACTCTGAGAGCCACATGGAGTGTTATTTTAATGTAGATTCAGGAAATCAAACATGATTCTTTGTACTTACTTATGCAAGAGCAATTTATCAATGAAGCAGTGTCAGTAGTTACTAGAAATATTTATTTTATAGTATTGGGAATTGAACCCAGGCTCACAAATGCCATGCAAGTGTTCTGCCTCTAAGCTATATCTCTTTGGGGGTAACGGAATATATTTTAGATTTAAAGGAGGACAGCTAGATTAGCTGCAGAAGAAATGCCTAATAACATGAATGAAAAGCAGTCACTAGGGCACTGAGCATGGCATTATGGGTCACTAAAGACGTTAGTAAGGATGATTTTTGTGGGTTTTAGTGGGAAGAAATATCAAAAACTACAGTCATCATAGAAGCTCTGACACATTAAATATTGTCCAGAGTCTAACAGAAACTCAACAGTGCAGATCAGCTGTTTTAACTATATAATTCAATCTGTGGTAATGTATTTTGTGTTTTTAATAATGTCATCAGTCAGGCAGATTTATCACAATCTATAGATTTGAGGATTTGGCAAATAATTACACTTGAGTTTTTTTTAGAAAACAGTGATTTAAAAAAAATAGGTAAATAGATTATTCTGCTATTTGACATAAAAAACTAAACTCAAACAGACTGATTTTTCAAATGACAAATTTAATGTAACAAGTTTGAAATATCTCAGAATTAAAAGTGACTATATTAATATGTTGTATATCATGAATAATAATGTCTTTATAGAAATAGAATAGAGTAACCGAAATTTCTTTTTTCTCTATCATATTTAATACTCAAATAGTGGACACTTAAAAGGGATAATTTTTATTTTTGAAATTTCAAACATGTTTTAACTTATAATTCTCATGTTTGCTATATGTTTCCTTTGTGTCTCAATCCAACAGAAGCTTAACATATTACTATCAAATCTTATCTCAAATAAAAATTTCTTGCACTATACTCTCAGTTACATTTTAGGTGGCTTTACCTTTCCTTTCTCCACAAGAATTCTGGTCATGACAGAGAAATCTACCTTCACCAGTAAAAAGATGAAAATTGCTCTCTCTGTAACTACAGAATAGCTAGAATGGAATGCCTAAAGGAAAAGGTTTTTGGTATCTTTATATTCCATTATTATTTCAGCAGTTTTGTTTGTAATTTTTGGTAGGCCTCTGAACGCTTGTTTTAATTTAATTTCTGTGGGCTATGATAATTTTCTGACAAAAATATACTCCATCCAGATGATTTTTAATTTTCCCTTTGATATACATTAAGATTTTAAAGTTTTTCTTTAACTTTTTTCTTTTTTTTATTTGCATTTCAAATGTTATTCCCTTTCCTGGTTTCTAGTTCATAAGCCTCCTATGCCATCCCTCTCCCCTTCTTCCATAAGGGTGTTCCCCCTCCCCAACCTCCCTTCCTGCCTCCCTGCCCTGATATTCCCCTACACTGGGGGGTCCAGCCTTGGTAGGACCAACAACTTCTCTTGTTAAATATGCAGCTGGAACCATGGGTATGTCCCTGTGTAGTCTTGGGGTAGTGGTTTAGTCCCTGGGAGTTCTGTTTGGTTGGTGTTGTTCTTATGGGATTGCAAACCCCTTCACCTCCTTCAATCCTTTCTCTAATTCCTCTAACAGGGACCCTGTTCTCAGTTCAATGGTTTGCTGCTAGCATTCGCCTCTGTATTTGTCATGCTTTGGCAGAGCCTCTCTGGAGACAGCCATATCAGGCTCTTTTCAGGCTACACTTCTTGGCTTCATCAATATTATCTGCAGGTGGGGCAGGCTCTGAATAGCCGTTCCTTCTGGTCCAAACTTTGTTTCCATAACCCCTACTGTGAATATTTTTGTTCCCTCTTTTAAGAAGGACTGAAGCATCCGCACTTTGGTTGTACTTCTTCTTGAACTTCATGTGGACTGTGGGTTTTATCTGGGGTATTTCAAGCTTTTCGGCTAATATCCTCTTATCCATGAGTGCATACCATGTGTGTATTTTGTGATTGGCTTACCTCACTCAGGATAGTATTTCTAAACAGTATTTGCTGTTTGGCACTTAGCTTCTGGCTTCGCCTACACTCTCAATCCTGTATGCTTACCAGATTGGATTTCATGTTTGTTGCCCTTTGTCACAGGGATCCGGTAGATTTGGATTCACAGGACTGGCACCTGCACATCTCTGGCAGTTTGTAGATTAAATAGATGTGCAGGGGGCCGGGGAACACAAGGGGCAGATCAGAGCCTCGGGTCCGAGCCTGTGTGGTACCAGAGTTGATCAGCCCTCAAGTGTTTGTTGATATTGTTTTATTTTCATTATGCTCCAAAAGTTGGTCTGTGGCTTTCCTCAGAGAGGCCATACCAGCAGCTGACTAAGAGAGATGCAGATACTGACACCCACCTATTGGATTGAAGCCAGGACTACTATGGTTGAATTAGGAGAAGGATTGAAGGAGCTGAAGAGGAGTGTGACCCCATAGGAAGACCAAAAGTCTCAACTAACCAGGGCCCCTGGGAGCTCCCAAGTTTGTGCCAACAACCAAGACCATACAAGGGCTGGTCCAAGGCACACTGACATATATATCTTAGAGGGCTGCCTGGTCTGGCCTCAGTGAGAGATTAGCCTAATCCTCAAAGAAACTCTAGGTCCCAGAGAGGGGAGATACTGGAGATTGAGGAAAAGGGGAGCACTTTCCTGGAGACGAAGGGATGGAGAAGTGGGATGGTAAACTGTGAGAGGGGGCAGGGAGGTTGGTCAATAGCTAGAATGTAAATAAATGAAATAATTATTATTTTTTAAATTCAAACAAAAAGGACTTTAATTGAAGACAGTTTTAGTAAAACCAGAGTGGAAATCCTATAGTCAGAGAATAAACTTCTCCAACCTCATTCATAGTGAAGTTAGTTTTCTTTAAAAGAGAAATGCTAAAAGAAATTCAGTGTGTGTGTGTGTGTGTGTGTGTGTGTGTGTGTGTGTGTCTGTGTGTGTGTTAATAGAAGCTAGTAACTATAAATTCCTCCCATAAAAATGGAGAAGATGCCAGGTAGGTTAGATAGAGAGCAGATGGATAGATAGATAGATAGATAGATAGATAGATAGATAGATAGATAGATAGATAGATAGATAGATGGGTGGGTGGGTGGGTGGGTGGGTGGGTGGGTGGGTGGGTGGATGGATGGATGGATGGATGGATGGATGGATGGATAGATAGATAGATAGATAGATAGATAGATAGATAGATAGATAGATAGATAGATGCTAAATAGATTAGACAGATGGATCTTGCTGCTTTCTACAATACCATGGAATGTATGATAATGAGTACGCTGGGTTTTGAACTTACTTTTAACATACTTTCTGCTTCAACATTCCAAGTACTAGAATTATATATTTGAGCTGCCACAGGATCTGTTTCTCACAGAACTCAAATCTCTCTTGTTGAAGCCATAAATGCCATGGAGCATACAGAATTCTATGCTCTTGATTTAACCTGAATATCTTCAAGAATATAAATAATTAATCATTAGAGTAAACGTATTTCATAAATTTTTCATTTGAGGAATCAATGGTTTACTTTCACAGGAAGTCTTTATTTCATCGGAATTACAATTCCACCTCAAGAGTTACTAGTGCTAGTGAAGCTACCAATTTCTTTATTACTGAGAGGAAGACACCGTAAATCTGAAAGTGAGACCTAATAAAAAACACTTGTCATTTTTGAAGTGTTATGCAACTGTGTAAATTCAGCATTCCGCTCTCTCTAGTCAGTCCTTTCAAAGCTACTTGCTGTTGTGTTTCCTAAGGTTATGTGTGATGAGAAACAGATGCAGAGGTTCTGAACCTTTCTAGGTTGAAAGATGCCATGCGGCTGAAGTATTCTGTGATTGATGACACTTCGTTGTGCTTTTGATGGCCTTCAATGCTGATTCAAGCTTCTACATTAATTACAAAACCCGTCTGTGATTTACTCTGATGTGAAGGCTTGAACTGGTGTGATCTTTGCAATATTTGAGCCCACATGATTTAAGGAAGTGAGGTACATGAGTACAGCTCATAAAGAAATTTACGTTTGGACTCCAGCATTAGCTGTTCCTACTCAGAGATTCCTTCTCTTAGAAATGCACCCGGTAAGAGCAGGAGAGGTCTTGGAATGGTAGAGATACTAGTCATTGACTCACATGAGTTTTACGGCTGTGTACACCAGGGCTCAGCTCTCGTATGCAACCTCACATCTGTTTGGAAACTTCACTAGTTCTGTTCCACATTCCCCCATCATCGTAGTACTCATAGGTGCGTTGCCTGTATACAGAAGGGAAAATATACCTGTTAGTAGGTGTCACTTTCTACAAGGATCCACTATGAAAAGTAATTTTATCTCTCACTTTAAAACATGTTTCAAATTGAAAAATGCTAGAATATTTTTTCACATGGGAGCAGTGTATGACTATCAATACGATATACAATGATAGTTATAGAAGAAAACCATTTTTAATACTGCCACCTTTTGTTGGAACATCATTTCAGTCTTCTCATTTCTGACGAGATACATGCTGCTTCAGATTTCATTTCACGGAGAAGTAAAATAAGTCTATTTATTATTCTTCCTAGTAACTGCACAATTCTTTGCAGGAACTAAACTCTCCCCACAACCCTTGAGTATCAAGTTGAAAGTATTTGTATACTCTAGGTTGGAGATCACAGCTCGATCTTCCCCATATGAGGACAGGAAGTATTTGTCTTTCTGTCTTACATCACTCACAATGACGCACTTGTGCTAATTCTTTACTTTAAAAACTCTTGGACTTATGTAAATATATGTTTGGAATTGTAATTATTTAGATACTCATAAAATTTGAGTAAAAGTTTTAGCTTAGTAACTATTTTAATATATCATTATCCTGAAGTGTACTTTATACAATAGAGAGCAACTTCATGCTATCATCATAGTTAAGGTAATGACATGCTTCCAGAGCCTAGATATACTCATTCCAGTATATAACTAACACATATGTACTCCAGTTACAGACATGACGAACTGCTATTCATCGCTCTGGAACAGGCCTTCCTTTTTAAGAATTTTATGTAAGTAGAAATAATTAGGATATTCAGGAACACCCCTATTTTATTAACCATATTCAAAATATAGCATTTTGGGCTGGAGAAATGGCTCAGTGGTTAAGAGCACTGACTGCTCTTCCAGAGGTCCTGAGTTCAATTCCCAGCAACCACATGGTGGCTCACAACCATCTGAAATGAGATCCAATACCCTCTTCTGATGTGTCTGAAGACAGCTACAGTGTACTCACATACATAAAATAAATAAATCTTTTAAAAATGTATAGCATTTTACTACATTTATTCTATTACTTACATGTCTCATCATTGGTCTTTTTTATTTTCTTGTATATTCCCAGACATGTTTTTCGTTGTTGGTGTCTAGATTTCTGCCTTCTGAGTAAAAGGACTTGAAACTTTTTAAATATAGTCACTATTGCTATAATTCCATCTAAGTTTGTTGTAACTTCTTCTTAAAATTTGATACATTGTATTTTCAGTTTGAAATATTTTCCAATAAGTTTTTTATTTTTCTCAACAATTTTTGTCCTAAATATTTGAAAATTCTCCAGATACATTATTTTTTAAAATATTCTAATTGAAAGCTATGTGGTCAAGGACATATTTTATATTTTCAAATTGTTTAGGAAGGACTGAGATTTGGTTTTAAATTAACAATAATCATAATTTACAATATGACATAGGTGGATATGAGCAAAATACATATCTTGGTGATGCATGGAACATTTCATGAAAGTAAATTAAATAAATTTGATTGATGTTCTGTCTAAGGCTTTTTAATATTTTGCCTATGCATTTTTTAGTTGTTGCCCGAAGTTTTTCATTTGTTTGGAGCTGTTTAATTAATTTTTTCTATTAATTAAAATTGCTATGATTTGAAATTGAAAAGACTTTAACACAAAATCAGCCCTGAACTAAGTGAAAAATATGTTTGATCACAAAATATATGTAGCATTTTATCCACACAATAGGGAACTTTTTATCCAAAGCCAGCTTAGTATCATATAATTTAATTAAATTTTGATACAGTTGACATAGGTTTTTAAAGTCTGATTCTACAATCTGAGGGCTCATTAAATACTTGTCATAGTATGGACTTGATGAAAATTCCTGACCATTGGCCATATAATGTCTGAGCCCATGGCTATCAACTTTTGGATTTGCTGAATGGCTTTATGCTTTAATATTTTCTCTTCAGAAATTAGTGACTGTACAGTTAGTTATATTAGGAGTCTTAGTCAATATTCTATTCCTTTAAAAAGATACCATGACCATGGCATCTCCTATAAAGAAAAATACTTAATTGGGGCTGGCATGAAGTTTCAGAGGTTTAGTCTGTCCTTGTGGTAGGAAACACGGATAGACAGGGTGCTAGAATGCTAGCTGAGAGTTCTTCATCTGGATCAGGAGGCACCAGGAAGAGAAAGAGAGACATCGAGCTTGGCTTGAGCATTTGAAACTCAAATTCTACCCCAAGTAACACAAGTCCTCCAACATTGCCACATTTACTCACACCAACAGTCACTTCCTCGTTCCTGTCAAATAGAGCCATTTTCTAAGGCGCAATCAATCAATCTATAAGCCTATGGGGTCTATTCCTATTTAAACCATCATAGTACTGTCTTTTGCCTCACGAGTTCATTGTAATCTATTTTCCTAGTGGGTATGGGACCACCCTCATGGAGGCAGAGGTGGGGGAAGGAAAAAGAGGTTTATGGAAGGGAAACTGGGAAGGGGAGATAACATTTGAAATGTAAATAAATAAAATAACCAATAAAAAAGGAAGTCATGCATTTACACACCATAAATTTATTATACAACCGTTATTCCTACATCTCTTTTTTGTTTCTATATATCTTATAAACATCAAAATTATTTTTTTTCAAAAATCAATTGTTACTTGGATATTTAAAATATATATCTATTCATATTAATTTATAGCTTTCTCTTCATATATAATTTTATTATCTTTCTGTCACACATGTCTGAGTGAATGACATTTTCTATTAATAAACCATGCTTATGGTCTATTTATTACTTCTGGCATTTATTGCATTATGGAGACACAATATTCAGCACCTCTTATTGATGGTTTTCCTTCACATAACTTTTAATTGAAATTTCTTTATGATAATATCAATATGCTTTATATCATTTTTCCTTTAATTTTCCTTTCTCTTTAAAATGTTCCTATTTCGTCTCTAGCTTATATTGTGCACAAGAACCTTATTATTATTTGACTCCTTCAAATCACCAACATATAGTGTTGTTTCTGTTGCGATTAAGATTTTTCTTAACTAGTTTAGCTAATATTAACCAAGTTTTCCTTCCAGCTTTGACAATGGTTCATAATGAATATACCCAAAAGATGCCCCAATATATAAAAAAGACACGTGCTCCACTATGTTCATTGCAGCCTTATTTATAATAGCCAGAAGCTGGAAAGAACCCAGATGCCCTTCAACAGAGGAATGGATACAGAAAATGTGGTACATCTACACAATGGAATATTACTCAGCTATCAAAAACAACGACTTTATGAAATTCGTAGGCAAATGGTTGGAACTGGAAAATATCCTGAGTGAGTTAACCCAATCACAGAAAGACATACATGGTATGCACTCACTGATAAGTGGCTATTAGCCCAAATGCTTGAATTACCCTAGATGCCTAGAACAAATGAAACTCAAGACGGATGATCAAAATGTGAATGCTTCACTCCTTCTTTAAAAGGGGAACAAGAATACCCTTAGCAGGGAAGAGAGAGGCAAAGATTAAAACAGAGACTGAAGGAACACCCATTCAGAGCCTGCCCCACATGTGGCCCATACATATACAGCCACCCAATTAGACAAGATGGATGAAGCAAAGAAGTGCAGACCGACAGGAGCCGGATGTAGATCGATCCTGAGAGACACAGCCAGAATACAGCAAATACAGAGGCGAATGCTAGCAGCAAACCACTGAACTGAGAACAGGACCCCGTTGAAGGAATCAGAGAAAAAACTGAAGAGCTTGAAGGGGCTCAGAGACCCCATATGTACAACAATGCCAAGCAACCAGAGCCTAGGACCAAGCCACTACCTAAAGACTATACATGGACTGGACCCTGACTCTGACCTCATAGGTGCAATGAATATCCTAGTAAGAGCACCAGTGGAAGGGGGAAGCCCTGGGTCCTGCATAAGACTGAACCCCAGTGAACTAGACTGTTGGGGGGAGGCAGCAATGGGGGGGGGTGGGGAGGGGAAATACCCATATAAGGAAGGGGGGGAGGGAAGGGGATGTTTGCCGAAACCGGGAAAGGAATAACACTAAATGTACATAAGAAATACCTAAGTTAATAAAAATATAATCTGTAACTTTTATAGCCTTCAAAAATTTTAAAGTTTTTATTATAGGGACACTGCTTTCTTTCCTTGTTGCCTCAATCCTAGTATTCTAGTTAAATCATTATTTTGCTATAGTTATTCTAGGCTAAAAATGGTCATTTTTTTTCTCTTTCCTATTTTACATAGTTGGTATTCTTTTCAAATTAAGTAACACTTTCTTATTAATGTCTAGTCACTAGTGGACCTAGTCAGATGTTTTGTTGTTATTGTTATTGCTTTTTTTACATTTATTCTTGAATCAAGGTTTTATCTTTAACTCACACTGTAGATTATTAAGTAAGTACTTGGTAGCCCAGAACTAACCAGGCAGCTGAAATTAGACTCTAATGGCCTCACTCCGTGGCATCTTGGGTTACATTTTGGGGTTACAATTTTAAAGAGCCCTGCCAAATATATTCTTACCTTTAATCTCCTGTATTTTACTGTCCATGTATAAAATTTCAATGTTGACTTTTATATATTTTCTACTTAAATTTCTCTTTATGTTCTTCAACATGTGTGTGTGTTTTAAAGATGTTTTCTTCACTTTCTAGTTGATTGTTTTAATGATGTACAATTATAACTTATTCATACTCCTGAAAATTTTTTTAGAATTTCATTGCATACTTTGAGAACATGTCTTAAATATGTCACAAAGCATTCTGGGATTTAAAGATAATTTGCTTGAGAAAAGTCTTATCTGTTCTACTCTAGTGTAACCTTCATAAGTTCAAATCCAAGTGAGGTCTCATACTGGTTTGCCTCCTAATTGGAGGAAATCCATTCTGAGTGTGATTTCTAACATCAGTTAGGCTGTGAAGTATTTTTTTCTTCTTTGCTTCCTTGTCAGGCACAGACTCTTTTTAGTCCTAGAGTGTTATTAGCATGTCTCTGCCCTTTTTAGAGCTCCATTTTCTTAACTTAGATCTGTTTACTTGCCTGGTATCACACTATATAGTGACTGAAAGAACAAGTAACAGTCTATGGATTTATATAAAATTATGTGTGGGCCACTCTTTTCCCCTTCAATATACACCATTTTATGAATTGTTACGACTGGTTCCTCCTTATTGTAAAAACTCTTGTCTTTTAAATTTAAATGATTACCACGACTTCTCTCTCTCTCTCTCTGCATGTGTATATATGTGCACATATGAATGGTTTCTTGGTCTTTGTCTCCCTCTGTCTCTGTCTCTCTGCCTTTATGCGTGTGTGTCCATTTCTGTGTGTGCTTCTCTCTGTGTGTTTCTCTCTGTGTCTGTCTCTGTCACTGTCTTTGTCTCTCTATCTGTTTCTGTCTGTCTCTGTGTCTTTTTCTTTCTTATTCACTCCAGGATGATATATTTCTTCTACTTTCAAAACATTTCAGCATAATTCTGTATGAGAAAATAGGAATATTCAAATTGGAATGTCTTAGCCATAAACCTGGCAAAATTTCTGGAAATAATAATGATATTCTAACTTATCTTAGAAAATATTGACTTGCATTGGCCACTGTAAACTATCTGAAAGTCAGTGTTTCATAATTCCATCATGCTTTAGTTGATTCAGGTAGTAAGATAAATGTTACTTGCTATTCTGTCTTGGTTGAATGTGTAAATCTAATTACATTTTTAAATCAGAAACATTTTTTAAACAGTTCAATAAAAGAGACATATTAAATGTTTATCCACTATCAGATTTATTAGATATTAAATCCAATAGAGAATATAATATAAGCTCCATAAATACACAATTTCCATAGAGCCCACATGAATTGTCATGGAAACTATCAGAATGAACTATTATAAAATATGATTTCTACTTCCAAACAGCTTGCAATATCTATATAAATGCATAAGAAATAATTAATTCCTGTAAAATTTTCACAAATTGATTATTAATTTATCATATTAATGCAGCTCTCAACCAGTACTACAAGCTAATAATACTTTTCTTTTCTAAGTTCTATATTGGTTAAAAGGTAGTATGAGAATTACAACATTACAAATACTAATAAAATATAGTCATAATGATTGTTTTTCAAATATATATATATTGCATAATATTATATATATTTATACATACACATTATAGATATATGTGTATATGTGCATACATATTGGGTATGTACATTCATATATATCATAAATTCTATTGCAATACCTAGAGAGGTATTCTAGAAAAGGATATGGCTTTAAAGTGATATGGAGAATTCACCACCATCTACCCAGGATTTATGCCAGGATAATATCTGGAAAGATTTCAATTCAAATATATCTAATGAAAACATTTATTACCACTATGAGAAGAAAGTTGAGAAGAATCATTTTGTGCGGATACAGAAAAGAAAATAAACAATAAAAGAGCTATCCTTTTATCTTCAAATAGGGTGTTTTTCACAGATATTCCATTTTCTTTATCTTTGATCTTAAAATTCTTGGCTTCTAGAAATTTAAGAAGTAGATTTCAGTTATTACAGCCAGACAGTTTACAGTGTTGTGTTTAAGAAGCCCCCAACCGATTGAGACTTACAGTTGTGATTATACAATTGTAAATAAACTATTGTTTTCCAAATCCTAAGTCATTGCTTAGAAGTAGACCAACCTGCCACTCTCTAAAATGAATCTTTACAAAACTCAAGTTCTGGAGATAAGAATAGGTACAAAGCGCAAGTCCAAGTGGATCAAGGGCCTCCACATAAAACCAAATACACTGGATCTAATAGAAGAGAAGTAGGGAAGAGCCTCTAAGAAATGGGCACAAGAAAATTTTTCCTGAAGAGAGCACCAATGGCTCATGCTCTAATATCAAGAATCTACAAATGGGACCTCATAAAATTGCAAAGCTTCTGTAATGCAAAGGACACTGTCATTAGGACAAAACAGCAATTGGCAAATTGCGGAAAGGTCTTTATCAACCCTACATAGAATAGAGGGCTAATACCCTAAATAAACAGAAGACTCAAGAAGTTAGACTCTAGAGAATCAAATAACCTTTTAAAAATGGAGTGCAGAGCTAAACAGAATTCTCAACTGAGGAATCTTAAATGTCTGAGAAGCACTTAAAGAAATGTTTAACACCCTTAGACATCAGGTAAATGCAAATCAGAACAACCCTGAGATTCCACCTCACACCACTCAGAATGGCTATGATCAACTCAGGTGACAGCAAATGCTGGAGAGGATGTGGAAAAATGGGAACACTCCTCCATTGCTTTTGGGATTGAATGCTGGTACAACCACTCTGGAAATCAGTCTGGAGGTTTCTCAGAAAATTGGGCATAGTGCTACCTGGGGACCCAGGAATAATACTACTGAGCATATAACCAAAAGATGCTCCAATATGTAACAAGGACACATGCTCCCCTATGTTTATAGCAGCCTTATTTATAATAGTCAGAAGCTGCAGAGAACCCAGATACCCTTAAACAGAGGAATAGGTAGAGAAAATGTGGTACATCTACACAATGGAGTA